>NW_026779243.1:0-131621 GCF_030144855.1 Hypanus sabinus
ACACACACACATCCCCCCTCTCTCTCTCTCCCACACATCCCTCTCTCTCTCTCCCTCTCTCTCTCACACACACATCCCCCCTCTCTCTCTCTCACACACACACATCCCCCCCTCTCTCTCACACACACACATCCCTCTCTCTCCCTCTCTCTCTCACACACACATCCCTCTCTCTCCCTCTCTCTCTCACACACACATCCCTCTCTCTCTCACACACACACATCCCTCTCTCTCTCTCTCTCTCTCACACACACACATCCCCCCTCTCTCTCTCACACATACACATCCCTCTCTCTCACACACACATCCCTCTCTCTCACACACACACATCCCCCCCTCTCTCTCTCTCACACACACACATCCCCCCCTCTCTCTCACACACACACATCCCTCTCTCTCCCTCTCTCTCTCACACACACATCCCTCTCTCTCTCTCACACACACACCCCTCTCTCTCTCTCACACACACACACACACACACGGAATGTGTTATACGGGAGGAATGAGCTGTGGGTAATTGAAACCAGTGCTGGGAAACTTATCAAAGGCTGTGTTGGTCTGGCCTCTGCATTACTGGAAACAGGGATGAGGGGTGTAGGGAAGAGCTGGTAATCCCAGCAACACACATTACCACCCCCTCTCCCCTCCCGCCTGACCCCACCCTCCCCTCCCCCCAGCACCAGTTCCTGGAGTCACTTTACAGGCCACACATTCTTTAGTAATGAGTGCAGAGGCAAATCCTTAGTTTGCAGGGAGGGAGGGAGGGAGGAGGGAAATAGATGGAGGGAAGAGGGAAGATTGTGAGGGGTAGGGGAGAGAGGGAGGTGGATGGGGAGGAGGGAGAGAGAAGGGATGAGGTCGTGAAGGGGGGGAGTAAGAGAGGGAGGAGGGGGTCGAAGAGGGGATAAGTAGTGAGGCACAAAGAGGGATGGGTAGGTCCATGCTGGTGAGTCTGACATATAGCTGAGCCATCAGGCACGTCGGCTGTGTCACTGTGTTTGCCAGTCTCTGGGTGATTATTTACCATGTTAAGTCCCATTGGATCTGCCTGTAATGTGGGCTGTCCCTGTGCTGGTGAATTAGTCCAACTGTATCTGCTGCCACTGCTGGTGCCCCTGTGCTTTCCTCCAGTTTATTGGGGTGGGGGTGGTATTACCCTGTGTGTGTGCACCTTTCTGCAGGAGTTTGGAGAATCCCCGAGGCATGGATCAAGGTTCATCTGACGCCTCGGAAGTGGGTGGAGTTCATTTGTTCATGGTTCTTCAGTAGGAGCCCAGGACAGGATCTCTCAGCACTTCATTCCCACAGAACTGGTAACCAAAAATGGCCTCGGATATCTCCACCCTTCAGACAACACTCTGCGAAAAACCCAGTCACAGCCAAAACAATCAATGCCCGTTGTGGGGCGGCAATTCAGCTGCCAGAATTAGTCACACATTCTCACACAGAAAGGAAACGAGCCCTGAGTTCCAACTGCTCCATGTGAATCAACATTCCCATCAGAGCCAGTCTGATTTGTCCCCATGTGGCCTATACCTCTAAACCTTTCCTATCCCTATCCCTCTAAACCCTTCCTATACGTGTCCCTCTAAACCTTTCCTATACGTGTCCCTCTAAACCTTTCCTATCCCTAGCCCTCTAAACCCTTCCTATACGTGACCCTCTAAACCCTTCCTATACGTGTCCCTCTAACCTTTCCTATCCGTGTACCCCTCCGTATCCCTCTAAACCTTTCCTATCCGTGTACCTGTCCGTATCCCTCTAAACCTTTCCTATCCGTGTATCTTTCCCTATCCCTCTAAAGCTTTCCTGTCCGTGTACCTGTCCGTATCCCTCTAAATCTTTCCTATCCGTGTACCTGTCCGTATCCCTCTGAACCTTTCCTATCCGTCTACCTGTCCATATCCCTCTAAACCTTTCCTATCCGTGTACCTGTCCATATCCCTCTAAACCTTTCCTATCCATGTACCAGTCCATATCCCTCTAAATATTTCCTATCCGTGTACCTGTCCGTATCCCTCTAAACCTTTCCTATCCGTGTACCTGTCCGTATCCCTCTAAACCTTTTCTATCCGAGTCCCTGTCCGTATCCCTCTAAACCTTTCCTATCCGTGTACCTGTCCGTACCCCTGTAAACGTTTCCTATCCGTGTACCTGTCCGTATCCCTCTAAAACTTTCCTATCCGTGTACCTGTCCATATCCCTCTAAACCTTTCCTATCTGTGTACCTGTCCGTATCCCTCTAAAAGTTTCCTTTCCGTGTACCTGTCCATATCCCTCTAAACCTTTCCTATCCGTGTACCTGTCCGTATCCCTCTAAACCTTTCCTATCCGTGTACCTGTCCGTATCCCTCTAAACCTTTCCTATCCATGTACCTGTCCATATGACTCTAAACCTTTCCTATTTGTGTACCTGTCCGTATCCCTCTAAACCTTTCCTATCCATGTACCTGTCCGTATCCCTCCAAACCTTTCCTTTCCGAGTACCTGTCCATATCCCTCTAAACCTTTCCTATCCGTGTACCTGTCCATATCCCACTAAACCTTTCCTATCCGTGTACCTGTCCGTATCCCTCTGAACCTTTCCTATTCGTGTACCTGTCCGTATCCCTCTGAACCTTTCCTATCCGTGTACCTGTCCGTATCCCTCTAAAACTTTCCTATCCACCACTCCGTATCTCTCTAAACCTTTCCTATCCGTTATCCTCTAAACCTTTCCTATCCGTGTACCTGTCCGTGTCCCTCTAAATCTTTCCTATCTGTGTAGCAGTCCGTATCCCTCTAAGCATTTCCTATGCATGTACCTGTCCATATCCCTCTAAACCTTTCCTATCTGTGTACCTGTCCGTATCCCTCTGAACATTTCCTATCCACATCCCTCTAAACATTTCCTATCCATATCCCTCTAAACCTTTCCAATCCGTTTACCTATCCGTGTACCTGTCCGTATCCCTCTGAACCTTTCCTATCCGTGTACGTGTCCGTATCCCTATAAACCTTTCCTATCCACCTCTCCGTATCCCTCTTAACCTTTCCTTTCCATGTACCTGTCCATATTCCTCTAAACCTTTCCTATCTGTGTACCTGTCCATATCCCTCTAAACCTTTCCTATTCGTGTACCTGTCCGTATCCCTCTAAACCTTTCCTATCCGTGTACCTGTCCGTAGCCCTCTAAACCTTTCCCTTCCGAGTACCTGTCCGTATACCTCTGAACCTTTCCTATCCGTGTACCTGTCCGTATCCCTCTGTACCTTTCCTATCCGTGTACCTGTCCGTATCCCTCTAAACCTTTCCTATCCGTTTTTCCGGTCCGTATCCCTCTGAACCTTTCCTATCCGTGAATCAGTCCGTATCCCTTTGAACCTTTCCTATCCGTGTACCTGTCGGTATACTTCTAAACCTTTCCTATCCACCTCTCCATATCCCTCTAAACCTTTCCTATCCGTATCCCTCTAAACCTTTCCTATCCGTGTCCCCGTCCGTATCCCTCTAACACTTTCCTATTCGTGTACCTGTCCGTGTCCCTCCAAACCTTTCCTTTCCGAGTTCTTGTCTGTATCCCTCTAAACCTTTCCTATCCATGTACCTGTCCATATCCCTCTAAACCTTTCCTGTCCGTGTACCTGTCCGTATCCCTCTGAAACTTTCCTATCCGTGTACCTTTCCGTATCCCTCTAAACCTTTCCTAGCCGTGTACCTGTCCGTAATGCTCTAAACCTTTCCTATCCGTGTACCTGTCCATATCACTCTAAGTCTTTCCTATCCGTGTACATGTCCGTATCCCTCTGAACCTTTCCTATCCTTGCACCTGTCCATATCCCTCTAAACCTTTCCTATCCGTGTACCTGTCCCTATCCCTCTAAACCTTTCCTATCCGTGTACCTGTTTATATCTCTCTAAACCTTTCCTATCCGTATCCCTCTAAACTTTTCCTATCCGTTTACCTGTCCATATGACTCTAAACCTTTCCTATTTGTGTACCTGTCCGTATCCCTCTAAACCTTTCCTATCCATGTACCTGTCCGTATCCCTCCAAACCTTTCCTTTTCGAGTACCTGTCCATATCCCTCTAAACCTTTCCTATCCGTGTACCTGTCCATATCCCACTAAACCTTTCCTATCCGTGTACCTGTCCGTATCCCTCTGAACCTTTCCTATTCGTGTACCTATCCGTATCCCTCTGAACCTTCCCTATCCGTGTACCTGTCCGTATCCCTCTAAAACTTTCCTATCCACCACTCCGTATCTCTCTAAACCTTTCCTATCCGTGTATCTGTCCGTTATCCTCTAAACCTTTCCTATCCGTGTACCTGTCCGTATCCCTCTAAATCTTTCCTATCTGTGTACCTGTCCGTATCCCTCTAAGCTTTTCCTATGCATGTACCTGTCCATATCCCTCTAAACCTTTCCTATCTGTGTACCTGTCCATATACCTCTAAACCTTTCCTATCCGTATCCCTCTAAACCTTGCCTATCCATGTACCTGTCCATATCCCTCTAAACCTTTCCTATCCGTGTACCTGTCCATATCCCTCTAAACGTTTCCTATCCGTATCCCTCTAAACCTTTCCTATCCGTGTACCTGTCCGTATCCCTCTAAACATTTCCTATCCATATCACTCTAAACATTTCCTATCCATATCCCTCTAATCCTTTCCAATCCGTTTACCTATCCGTGTACCTGTCCGTATCCCGCTGAACCTTTCCTATCCGTGTACCTGTCCGTATCCCTCTAAACCTTTCCTATCCACCTCTCCGTATCCCTCTTAACCTTTCCTTTCCATGTACCTGTCCATATTCCTCCAAACCTTTCCTATCTGTGTACCTGTCCATATCCCTCTAAACCTTTCCTATTCGTGTACCTGTCCGTATCCCTCTAAACCTTTCCTATCCGTGTACCTGTCCGTATCCCTCTAAACCTTTCCCTTCCGAGTACCTGTCCGTATACCTCTGAACCTTTCCTATTTGTGTACCTGTCCGTATCCCTCTAAACCTTTCCTATCCGTGTACCTGTCCGTATCCCTCTAAACCTTTCCCTTCCGAGTACCTGTCCTTATACCTCTGAACCTTTCCTATCCGTGTACCTGTCCGTATCCCTCTGTACCTTTCCTATCCGTGTACCTGTCCGTATCCCTCTAAACCTTTCCTATCCGTTTTTCCGGTCCGTATCCCTCTGAACCTTTCCTATCCGTGAATCAGTCCGTATCCCTCTGAACCTTTCCTATCCGTGTACCTGTCGGTATACTTCTAAACCTTTCCTATCCACCTCTCCATATCCCTCTAAACCTTTCCTATCCGTATCCCTCTAAACCTTTCCTATCCGTGTCCCCGTCCGTATCCCTCTAACCCTTTCCTATTCGTGTACCTGTCCGTGTCCCTCCAAACCTTTCCTTTCCGAGTTCTTGTCTGTATCCCTCTAAACCTTTCCTATCCATGTACCTGTCCATATCCCTCTAAACCTTTCCTGTCCGTGTACCTGTCCGTATCCCTCTGAAACTTTCCTATCCGTGTACCTTTCCGTATCCCTCTAAACCTTTCCTAGCCGTGTACCTGTCCGTAATGCTCTAAACCTTTCCTATCCGTGTACCTGTCCATATCACTCTAAGTCTTTCCTATCCGTGTACATGTCCGTATCCCTCTGAAACTTTCCTATCCGTTTACCTGTCCTTATACCTCTAAAACATTCCTATCCTTGCACCTGTCCTTATACCTCTAAACCATTCCTATCCGTGTACCTGTCCGTGTCCCTCTAAATCTTTCCTATCTGTGTAGCAGTCCGTATCCCTCTAAGCATTTCCTATGCATGTACCTGTCCATATCCCTCTAAACCTTTCCTATCTGTGTACCCGTCCATATCCCTCTAAACCTTTCCTATCCGTATCCCTCTAAACTTTTCCTATCCGTTTACCTGTCCATATGACTCTAAAACTTTCCTATTTGTGTACCTGTCCGTATCCCTCTAAACCTTTCCTATCCATGTACCTGTCCGTATCCCTCCAAACCTTTCCTTTTCGAGTACCTGTCCATATCCCTCTAAACCTTTCCTATACGTGTACCTGTCTATATCCCACTAAACCTTTCCTATCCGTGTACCTGTCCGTATCCCTCTGAACCTTTCCTATTCGTGTACCTGTCCGTATCCCTCTGAACCTTTCCTATCCGTGTACCTGTCCGTATCCCTCTAAAACTTTCCTATCCACCACTCCGTATCTCTCTAAACCTTTCCTATCCGTGTACCTGTCCGTTATCCTCTAAACCTTTCCTATCCGTGTACCTGTCCGTATCCCTCTAAATCTTTCCTATCTGTGTACCTGTCCATATACCTCTAAACCTTTCCTATCCGTATCCCTCTAAACCTTTCCTATCCGTGTACCTGTCCATATCCCTCTAAACGTTTCCTATCCGTATCCCTCTAAACCTTTCCTATCCGTGTACCTGTCCGTATCCCTCTAAACATTTCCTATCCATATCACTCTAAACATTTCCTATCCATGTACCTGTCCATATCTCTCTGAACTTTTCCTATCCGTGTACCTGTCCGTATCCCTCTAAACCTTTCCTATCCGTGTACCTGTCCGTATCCCTCTAAACCTTTCCTGTCCATGTACCTGTCCATATCTCTCTGAACTTTTCCTATCCGTGTACCTGTTCGTATCCCTCTAAATCTTTCCTATCCGTTTACCTGTCCATATGACTCTAAACCTTTCCTATTCGTGTACCTGTCCGTATCCCTCTAAACATTTCCTATCCATGTTCCTGTCCGTATCCCTCCAAACCTTTCCTTTCCGAGTACCTGTCCATATCCCTCTAAACCTTTCCTATCCGTGCACCTGTCCATATCCCTCTAAACCTTTCCTATCCGTGTAGCAGTCCGTATCCCTCTGAAGCTTTCCTATTCGTGTACCTGTCCGTATCCCTCTGAACCTTTCCTTTCCGTGTACCTGTCCAGATCCCTCTAAAACTTTCCTATCCACCTCTCCGTATCTCTCTAAACCTTTCCTATCCGTGTACCTGTCGGTTATCCTCTAAACCTTTCCTATCCGTGTACACGTCCGTATCCCTCTGAACCTTTCCTGTCCGTGTACCTGTCCGTATCCCTCTAAATCTTTCCTATCCGTGTACCTGTCCGTATCCCTCTAAACCTTTCCTATCTGTGTACCTGTCCGTATCCCTCTAAACCTTTCCTATCCATGTACCTGTCCATATCCCTCTAAACCTTTCCTGTCCGTGTACCTTTCCATATCCCTCTAAACCTTTCCAATCCGTGTACCTGTCCGTTTCCCTCTAAACCTTTCCTATCCATGTACCTGTCCGTATCCCTCCAAACCTTTCCTTTACGAGTACCAGTCCATATCCCTCTAAAACTTTTCCATCCGTGTACCTGTCCGTATCCCACTAAATCTTTCCTATTCGTGTACCTGTCCATATCCCTCTAAACCTTTCCTATTCGTGTACCTGTCCGTGTCCCTCCAAACCTTTCCTATCCGTGTACCTGTCCATATCCCTCTAAACGTTTCCTATCCGTATCCCTCTAAACCTTTCCTATCCGTGTACCTGTCCGTATACCTCTGAACATTTCCTATCCACATCCCTCTAAACATTTCCTATCCATATCCCTCTAAACCTTTCCAATCCGTTTACCTATCCGTGTACCTGTCCGTATCCCTCTGAACCTTTCCTATCCGTGTACGTGTCCGTATCCCTCTAAACCTTTCCTATCCACCTCTCCGTATCCCTCTTAACCTTTCCTTTCCATGTACCTGTCCATATTCCTCTAAACCTTTCCTATCTGTGTACCTGTCCATATCCCTCTAAACCTTTCCTATTCGTGTACCTGTCCGTATCCCTCTAAACCTTTCCTATCCGTGTACCTGTCCGTAGCCCTCTAAACCTTTCCCTTCTGAGTACCTGTCCGTATACCTCTGAACCTTTCCTATCCGTGTACCTGTCCGTATCCCTCTGTACCCTTCCTATCCGTGTACCTGTCCGTATCCCTCTAAACCTTTCCTATCCGTTTTTCTTGTCCGTATCCCTCTGAACCTTTCCTATCCGTGAATCAGTCCGTATCCCTCTGAACCTTTCCTATCCGTGTACCTGTCGGTATACTTCTAAACCTTTCCTATCCACCTCTCCATATCCCTCTAAACCTTTCCTATCCGTGTCCCCGTCCGTATCCCTCTAACCCTTTCCTTTTCGTGTACCTGTCCGTGTCCCTCCAAACCTTTCCTTTCCGAGTTCTTGTCTGTATCCCTCTAAACCTTTCCTATCCATGTACCCGTCCATATCCCTCTAAACCTTTCCTGTCCGTGTACCTGTCCGTATCCCTCTGAAACTTTCCTATCCGTGTACCTTTCCGTATCCCTCTAAACCTTTCCTAGCCGTGTACCTGTCCGTAATGCTCTAAACCTTTCCTATCCGTGTACCTGTCCATATCACTCTAAGTCTTTCCTATCCGTGTACACGTCCGTATCCCTCTGAAACTTTCCTATCCGTTTACCTGTCCTTATACCTCTAAATCATTCCTATCTGTGTACCTGTTCATATCCCTCTAAACCTTTCCTATCCATGTACCTGTTTATATCTCTCTAAACCTTTCCTATCCGTATCCCTCTAAACTTTTCCTATCCGTTTACCTGTCCATATGACTCTAAACCTTTCCTATTTGTGTACCTGTCCGTATCCCTCTAAACCTTTCCTATCCATGTACCTGTCCGTATCCCTCCAAACCTTTCCTTTTCGAGTACCTGTCCATATCCCTCTAAACCTTTCCTATCCGTGTACCTGTCCATATCCCACTAAACCTTTCCTATCCGTGTACCTGTCCGTATCCCTCTGAACCTTTCCTATTCGTGTACCTGTCCGTATCCCTCTGAACCTTTCCTATCCGTGTACCTGTCCGTATCCCTCTAAAACTTTCCTATCCACCACTCCGTATCTCTCTAAACCTTTCCTATCCGTGTACCTGTCCGTTATCCTCCAAACCTTTCCTATCCGTGTACCTGTCCGTATCCCTCTAAATCTTTCCTATCTGTGTACCTGTCCGTATCCCTCTAAGCTTTTCCTATGCATGTACCTGTCCATATCCCTCTAAACCTTTCCTATCTGTGTACCTGTCCATATACCTCTAAACCTTTCCTATCCGTATCCCTCTAAACCTTTCCTGTCCATGTACCTGTCCATATCCCTCTAAAGCTTTCCTATCCGTGTACCTGTCCATATCCCTCTAAACGTTTCCTATCCGTATCCCTCTAAACCTTTCCTATCCGTGTACCTGTCCGTATCCCTCTAAACATTTCCTATCCATATCCCTCTAAACATTTCCTATCCATATCCCTCTAATCCTTTCCAATCCGTTTACCTATCCGTGTACCTGTCCGTATCCCGCTGAACCTTTCCTATCCGTGTACCTGTCCGTATCCCTCTAAACCTTTCCTATCCACCTCTCCGTATCCCTCTTAACCTTTCCTTTCCATGTACCTGTCCATATTCCTCCAAACCTTTCCTATCTGTGTACCTGTCCATATCCCTCTAAACCTTTCCTATTCGTGTACCTGTCCGTATCCCTCTAAACCTTTCCTATCCGTGTACCTGTCCGTATCCCTCTAAACCTTTCCCTTCCGAGTACCTGTCCGTATACCTCTGAAACTTTCCTATTCGTGTACCTGTCCGTATCCCTCTAAACCTTTCCTATTCGTGTACCTGTCCGTATCCCTCTAAACCTTTCCCTTCCGAGTACCTGTCCGTATACCTCTGAACCTTTCCTATCCGTGTACCTGTCCGTATCCCTCTGTACCTTTCCTATCCGTGTACCTGTCCGTAACCCTCTAAACCTTTCCTATCCGTTTTTCTGTCCGTATCCCTCTGAACCTTTCCTATCCGTGTACCAGTCCGTATCCCTCTGAACCTTTCCTATCCGTGTACCTGTCCGTACCCCTCTGAACCTTTCCTATCAGTGTCCCTGTCCATATCCCTCTAAACCTTTCCTATCCGTGTACCTATCCATATCCCTCTAAACCATTCCTATCCGGATTCCTCTAAACCTTTCCTATCCGTGTACCTGTCCGTATCCCTCTGAACCTTTCCTATTCGTGTACCTGTCCGTGTCCCTCTAAACCTTTCCTATCCATGTACCTGTCCATATCCCTCTGAACCTTTCCTGTCCGTGTACCTGTCCGTATCCCTCTAAATCTTTCCTGTCCGTGTACCTGTCCGTATCACTCTAAAACTTTCCTGTGTACCTGTCCGTATCCCTCTAAACCTTTCCTATCCATGTACCTGTCCATATCCCTATAAACCTTTCCTATCCGTGTACCTGTCCGTATCCCTCTAAACCTTTCCTATCCATGTACCTGTCCATATCCCACTAAACCTTTCCTATCCGTGTACCTGTCCATATCCCTCTAAACGTTTCCTATCCGTATCCCTCTAAACCTTTCCTATCCGTGTACCTGTCCATATCCCTCTAAACCTTTCCTATCCATATCGTTCTAAACCTTTCCTTCCATGTACCTATCTGTATCCCTCTAAACCTTTCCTATCCATGTACCTGTCCGAATCCCTCTAAACCTTTCCTATCCATGTACCTGTCTATATCCCTCTAAACCTTTCCTATCCGTGTACCTGTCCGTATCCCTCTAATCCTTTCCTTTCCGAGTACCTGTCCGTATCCCTCTAAATCTTTCCTATCCGTGTACCTGTCCATATCCCTCTAAACATTTCCTATCCGTGTACCTGTCCGTATACCTCTGAACCTTTCTTATCCGTGTACCTGTCCATATCCATCTAAACCTTTCCTGTCCACCTCTCCGTATCCCTCTAAACCTTTCTTATACTTGTACCTGTCCGTATCCCTCTAAACAATTCCTATTCGTGTACCTGTCCGTATCCCTCTAAACCTTTCCTATCCGTGTACCTGTCCGTATCCCTCTAAACCTTTCCTATCCGTATCCCTCTAAACCTTTCCTATCCGTGTACCTGTCCATATCCCTCTAAACCTTTCCTATCCGTGTACCTGTCCATATCCCTCTAAACCTTTCCTGTCCATGTACCTGTCCATATCTCTCTGAACTTTTCCTATCCGTGTACCTGTCCGTATCCCTCTAAACCTTTCCTATCCGTGTACCTGTCCGTATCCCTCTAAACCTTTCCTGTCCATGTACCTGTCCATATCTCTCTGAACTTTTCCTATCCGTGTACCTGTTCGTATCCCTCTAAATCTTTCCTATCCGTTTCCCTGTCCATATGACTCTAAACCTTTCCTTTTCGTGTACCTTTCCGTATCCCTCTAAACATTTCCTATCCATGTTCCTGTCCGTATCCCTCCAAACCTTTCCTTTCCGAGTACCTGTCCATATCCCTCTAAACCTTTCCTATCCGTGCACCTGTCCATATCCCTCTAAACCTTTCCTATCCGTGTAGCTGTCCGTATCCCTCTGAAGCTTTCCTATTCGTGTACCTGTCCGTATCCCTCTGAACCTTTTCTTTCCGTGTACCTGTCCAGATCCCTCTAAAACTTTCCTATCCACCTCTCCGTATCTCTCTAAACCTTTCCTATCAGTGTACCTGTCAGTTATCCTCTAAACCTTTCCTATCCGTGTACACGTCCGTATGCCTCTGAACCTTTCCTGTCCGTGTACCTGTCCGTATCCCTCTAAATCTTTCCTATCCGTGTACCTGTCCGTATCCCTCTAAACCTTTCCTATCTGTGTACCTGTCCGTATCCCTCTAAACCTTTCCTATCCATGTACCTGTCCATATCCCTCTAAACCTTTCCTGTCCGTGTACCTTTCCATATCCCTCTAAAACTTTCCAATCCGTGTACCTGTCCGTTTCCCTCTAAACTTTTCCTATCCATGTACCTGTCCGTATCCCTCCAAACCTTTCCTTTACGAGTACCAGTCCATATCCCTCTAAAACTTTTCCATCCGTGTACCTGTCCGTATCCCACTAAATCTTTCCTATTCGTGTACCTGTCCATATCCCTCTAAACCTTTCCTATTCGTGTACCTGTCCGTGTCCCTCCAAACCTTTCCTTTCCGAGTACTTGTCTGTATCCCTCTAAACCTTTCCTATCCGTGTACCTGTCCATATCCCTCTAAACCTTTCCTATCCGTGTACCTGTCCATATCCCTCTGAACCTTTCCTATCCGTGTACCTTTCCGTATCCCTCTAAACCTTTCCTAGCCGTGCACCTGTCCATTATCCTCTAAGTCTTTCCTATCCGTGTACACGTCCGTATCCCTCTGAACCTTTCCTATCCGTTTACCTGTCCTTATACCTCTAAACCATTCCTATCCTTATACATGTCCTTATACCTCTAAACCATTCCTATCCGTGTACAGGTTTATATCCCTCTAAACCTTTCCTATCTGTATCCCTCTAAACTTTTCCTATCCATGTACCTGTCCATATCCCTCTAAATCTTTCCTATCTGTGTACCTGTCCATATGACTCTAAACCTTTCCTATTCGTGTACCTGTCCATATCCCTCTAAACATTTCCTATCCGTGTACCTGTCCATATCCCTCTAAATCTTTCCTATCCATATCCCTCTAAACCTTTCCTATCCGTGTACCTATCCATATCCCTCTAAACCTTTCCTATCCGGATTCCTCTAAACCTTTCCTATCCGTGTACCTGTCCGTATCCCTCTGAACCTTTCCTATTCGTGTACCTGTCCGTGTCCCTCTAAATCTTTCCTGTCCATGTACCTGTCCGTATCACTCTAAAACTTTCCTGTGTACCTGTCCGTATCCCACTAAACCTTTCCTATCCATGTCGTTCTAAACCTTTCCTTCCATGTACCTATCTGTATCCCTCTAAACCTTTCCTATCCGTGTACCTGTCCGTATCCTTCTAAACCTTTCCTATCCATGTACCTGTCCATATCCCACTAAACCTTTCCTATCCGTGTACCTGTCCATATCCCTCTAAACGTTTCCTATCCGTATCCCTCTAAACCTTTCCTATCCGTGTACCTGTCCATATCCCTCTAAACCTTTCCTATCCATATCGTTCTAAACCTTTCCTATCCATGTACCTGTCCATATCCCACTAAACCTTTCCTATCCGTGTACCTGTCCATATCCCTCTAAACGTTTCCTATCCGTATCACTCTAATCCTTTCCTTTCCGAGTACCTGTCCGTATCCCTCTAAATCTTTCCTATCCGTGTACCTGTCCATATCCCTCTAAACATTTCCTATCCGTGTACCTGTCCGTACCCCTCTGAAACTTTCTTATCCGTGTACCTGTCCATATCCATCTAAACATTTCCTGTCCACCTCTCCGTATCCCTCTAAACCTTTCTTATACTTGTACCTGTCCGTATCCCTCTGAACAATTCCTATTCGTGTACCTGTCCGTATCCCTCTAAACCTTTCCTATCCGTGTACCTGTCCGTATCCCTCTAAACCTTTCCTATCCGTATCCCTCTAAACCTTTCCTATCCGTGTACCTGTCGGTTATCCTCTAAACCTTTCCTATCCGTGTACACGTCCGTATCCCTCTGAACCTTTCCTGTCCGTGTACCTGTCCGTATCCCTCTAAATCTTTCCTATCCGTGTACCTGTCCATATAGCTCTAAATCTTTCCTATCCGTGTACCTGTCCATATGACTCTAAACCTTTCCTATTCGTGTACCTGTCCATATCCATTTAAACATTTCCTATCCGTGTACCTGTCCATATCCCACTAAACCTTTCCTATCCGTGTACCTGTCCGTATCCCTCTGAACCTTTCCTATTCTTCTACCTGTCCGTATCCCTCTGAACCTTTCCTATCCGTGTACCTGTTCGTATCCCTCTAAAACTTTCCTATCCACCACTCCGTATCTCTCTAAACCTTTCCTATCCGTGTACCTGTCCGTTATCCTCTAAACCTTTCCTATCCGTGTACACGTCCGTGTCCCTCTGAACCTTTCCTGTCCGTGTACCTGTCCGTATCCCTCTAAATCTTTCCTATCCGTGTACCTGTCCGTATCCCTCTAAACCTGTCCTATCTGTGTACCTGTCCATATCCCTCTAAACCTTTCCTATCCATGTACCTGTCCATATCCCTCTAAAACTTTCCTATCTGTGTACCTGTCCATATCCTTCTAAACCTTTCCTATCCGTATCCCTCTAAACCTTTCCTATCAATGTACCTGTCCATATCCCTCTAAACCTTTCCTATCCGTATCCCTCTAAACCTTTCCTATCAATGTACCTGTCCATATCCCTCTAAACCTTTCCTATCCGTGTACCTGTCCATATCCATCTAAACCTTTCCTGTCCACCTCTCCCTATCCCTCTAATCCTTTTTTATACTTGTACCTGTCCGTATCCCTCTAAACCTTTCCTATCCGTATCCCTCTAAACCTTTCCTATCCGTGTACCTGTCCATATCCCTCTAAACCTTTCCTATCCGTGTACCTGTCCATATCCCTCTAAACCTTTCCTGTCCATGTACCTGTCCATATCTCTCTGAACTTTTCCTATCCGTGTACCTGTCCGTATCCCTCTAAACCTTTCCTATCCGTGTACCTGTCCGTATCCCTCTAAACCTTTCCTGTCCATGTACCTGTCCATATCTCTCTGAACTTTTCCTATCCGTGTACCTGTTCGTATCCCTCTAAATCTTTCCTATCCGTTTACCTGTCCATATGACTCTAAACCTTTCCTATTCGTGTACCTGTCCGTATCCCTCTAAACATTTCCTATCCATTTTCCTGTCCGTATCCCTCCAAACCTTTCCTTTCCGAGTACCTGTCCATATCTCTCTAAACCTTTCCTATCCGTGCACCTGTCCATATCCCTCTAAACCTTTCCTATCCGTGTAGCTGTCCGTATCCCTCTGAAGCTTTCCTATTCGTGTACCTGTCCGTATCCCTCTGAACCTTTCCTTTCCGTGTACCTGTCCAGATCCCTCTAAAACTTTCCTATCCACCTCTCCGTATCTCTCTAAACCTTTCCTATCCGTGTACCTGTCGGTTATCCTCTAAACCTTTCCTATCCGTGCACACGTCCGTATCCCTCTGAACTTTTCCTGTCCGTGTACCTGTCCGTATCCCTCTAAATCTTTCCTATCCGTGTACCTGTCCGTATCCCTCTAAACCTTTCCTATCTGTGTACCTGTCCGTATCCCTCTAAACCTTTCCTATCCATGTACCTGTCCATATCCCTCTAAACCTTTCCTGTCCGTGTACCTTTCCATATCCCTCTAAACCTTTCCAATCCGTGTACCTGTCCGTTTCCCTCTAAACCTTTCCTATCCATGTACCTGTCCGTATCCCTCCAAACCTTTCCTTTACGAGTACCAGTCCATATCCCTCTAAAACTTTTCCATCCGTGTACCTGTCCGTATCCCACTAAATCTTTCCTATTCGTGTACCTGTCCATATCCCTCTAAACCTTTCCTATTCGTGTACCTGTCCGTGTCCCTCCAAACCTTTCCTTTCCGAGTACTTGTCTGTATCCCTCTAAACCTTTCCTATCCGTGTACCTGTCCATATCCATCTAAACCTTTCCTATCCGTGTACCTGTCCATATCCCTCTGAACCTTTCCTATCCGTGTACCTTTCCGTATCCCTCTAAACCTTTCCTAGCCGTGCACCTGTCCATTATCCTCTAAGTCTTTCCTATCCGTGTACACGTCCGTATCCCTCTGAACCTTTCCTATCCGTTTACCTGTCCTTATACCTCTAAACCATTCCTATCCTTATACATGTCCTTATACCTCTAAACCATTCCTATCCGTGTACCTGTTTATATCCCTCTAAACCTTTCCTATCTGTATCCCTCTAAACTTTTCCTATCCATGTACCTGTACATATCCCTCTAAATCTTTCCTATCTGTGTACCTGACCATATCCCTCTAAACCTTTCCTATCCGTGTACCTGTCCGTATCACTCTGAACCTTTCCTAGCCGTGTACCTGTCCGTTATCCTCTAAACCTTTCCTATCCATGTACCTGTCCATATCCCTCTAAACCTTTCCTATCCGTGTCCCTGTCCATATCCCTCTAAACGTTTCCTATCCGTATCCCTCTAAACCTTTCCTATTCGTGTACCTGTCCATATCCCTCTAAACCTTTCCTATCCGTGTACCTGTCCTTATACCTCTAAACATTTCCTATCCGTGTACCTGTCCATATCCCACTAAACCTTTCCTATCCGTATCCCTCTAAACCATTCCTATCCATGTCCCCGTCCGTATCCCTCTAAACCTTTCCTATCCGTGTACCTGTCCATATCCCTCTAAACCTTTCCTATCCGTGTACCTATCCATATCCCTCTAAACCTTTCCTATCCGGATTCCTCTAAACCTTTCCTATCCGTGTACCTGTCCGTATCCCTCTGAACCTTTCCTATTCGTGTACCTGTCCGTGTCCCTCTAAATCTTTCCTGTCCATGTACCTGTCCGTATCACTCTAAAACTTTCCTGTGTACCTGTCCCTATCCCACTAAACCTTTCCTATCCATGTACCTGTCCATATCCCTATAAACCTTTCCTATCCGTGTACCTGTCCGTATCCCTCTAAACCTTTCCTATCCATGTACCTGTCCATATCCCACTAAACCTTTCCTATCCGTGTACCTGTCCATATCCCTCTAAACGTTTCCTATCCGTATCCCTCTAAACCTTTCCTATCCGTGTACCTGTCCATATCCCTCTAAACCTTTCCTATCCATATCGTTCTAAACCTTTCCTTCCATGTACCTATCTGTATCCCTCTAAACCTTTCCTATCCATGTACCTGTCCGTATCCCTCTAAACCTTTCCTATCCATGTACCTGTCTATATCCCTCTAAACCTTTCCTATTCGTGTACCTGTCCGTATCACTCTAATCCTTTCCTTTCCGAGTACCTGTCCGTATCCCTCTAAATCTTTCCTATCCGTGTACCTGTCCATATCCCTCTAAACTTTTCCTATCCGTGTACCTGTCCGTACCCCTCTGAACCTTTCTTATCCGTGTACCTGTCCATATCCATCTAAACCTTTCCTGTCCACCTCTCCGTATCCCTCTAAACCTTTCTTATACTTGTACCTGTCCGTATCCCTCTGAACAATTCCTATTCATGTACCTGTCCGTATCCCTCTAAACCTTTCCTATCCGTGTACCTGTCCGTATCCCTCTAAACCTTTCCTATCCGTATCCCTCTAAACCTTTCCTATCCGTGTACCTGTCCATATCCCTCTAAACCTTTCCTGACCATGTACCTGTCCATATCTCTCTGAACTTTTCCTATCCGTGTACCTGTCCGTATCCCTCTAAACCTTTCCTATCCGTGTACCTGTCCGTATCCCTCTAAACCTTTCCTGTCCATGTACCTGTCCATATCTCTCTGAACTTTTCCTATCCGTGTACCTGTCCGTATCCCTCTAAATCTTTCCTATCCGTTTACCTGTCCATATGACTCTAAACCTTTCCTATTCGTGTACCTGTCCGTATCCCTCTAAACATTTCCTATCCATGTTCCTGTCCGTATCCCTCCAAACCTTTCCTTTCCGAGTACCTGTCCATATCCCTCTAAACCTTTCCTATCCGTGCACCTGTCCATATCCCTCTAAACCTTTCCTATCTGTGTAGCTGTCCGTATCCCTCTGAAGCTTTCCTATTCGTTTATCTGTCCGTATCCCTCTGAACCTTTCCTTTCCGTGTACCTGTCCAGATCCCTCTAAAACTTTCCTATCCACCTCTCCGTATCTCTCTAAACCTTTCCTATCCGTGTACCTGTCGGTTATCCTCTAAACCTTTCCTATCCGTGTACACGTCCGTATCCCTCTGAACCTTTCCTGTCCGTGTACCTGTCCGTATCCCTCTAAATCTTTCCTATCCGTGTACCTGTCCGTATCCCTCTAAACCTTTCCTATCTGTGTACCTGTCCGTATCCCTCTAAACCTTTCCTATCCATGTACCTGTCCATATCCCTCTAAACCTTTCCTGTCCGTGTACCTTTCCATATCCCTCTAAACCTTTCCAATCCGTGTACCTGTCCGTTTCCCTCTAAACCTTTCCTATCCATGTACCTGTCCGTATCCCTCCAAACCTTTCCTTTACGAGTACCAGTCCATATCCCTCTAAAACTTTTCCATCCGTGTACCTGTCCGTATCCCACTAAATCTTTCCTATTCATGTACCTGTCCATATCCCTCTAAACCTTTCCTATTCGTGTACCTGTCCGTGTCCCTCCAAACCTTTCCTTTCCGAGTACTTGTCTGTATCCCTCTAAACCTTTCCTATCCGGGTACCTGTCCATATCCCTCTAAACCTTTCCTATCCGTGTACCTGTCCATATCCCTCTGAACCTTTCCTATCCGTGTACCTTTCCGTATCCCTCTAAACCTTTCCTAGCCGTGCACCTGTCCGTTATCCTCTAAGTCTTTCCTATCCGTGTACACGTCCGTATCCCTCTGAACCTTTCCTATCCGTTTACCTGTCCTTATACCTCTAAACCATTCCTATCCTTATACATGTCCTTATACCTCTAAACCATTCCTATCCGTGTACCTGTTTATATCCCTCTAAACCTTTCCTATCCGTATCCCTCTAAACTTTTCCTATCCATGTACCTGTCCATATCCCTCTAAATCTTTCCTATCCGTGTACCTGTCCATATGACTCTAAACCTTTCCTATTCGTGTACCTGTCCATATCCCACTAAACCTTTCCTATCCGTGTACCTGTCCGTATCCCTCTGAACCTTTCCTATTCTTGTACCTGTCCATATCCCTCTGAACCTTTCCTATCCGTGTACCTGTTCGTATCCCTCTAAAACTTTCCTATCCACCACTCCGTATCTCTCTAAACCTTTCCTATCCGTGTACCTGTCCGTTATCCTCTAAACCTTTCCTATCCGTGTACACGTCCGTGTCCCTCTGAACCTTTCCTGTCCGTGTACCTGTCCGTATCCCTCTAAATCTTTCCTATCCGTGTACCTGTCCGTATCCCTCTAAACCTGTCCTATCTGTGTACCTGTCCATATCCCTCTAAACCTTTCCTATCCATGTACCTGTCCATATCCCTCTAAAACTTTCCTATCTGTGTACCTGTCCATATCCCTCTAAACCTTTCCTATCCGTATCCCTCTAAACCTTTCCTATCAATGTACCTGTCCATATCCCTCTAAACCTTTCCTATCCGTGTACCTGTCCATATCCCTCTAAACGTATCCTATCCGTATCCCTCTAAACCTTTCCTATCCGTGTACCTGTCCGTATCCCTCTAAGCATTTCCTATCCATATCCCTCTAAACCTTTCCAATCCGTTTACCTATCTGTGTACCTGTCCGTATCCCTCTGAACCTTTCCTATCCGTGTACCAGTCCGTATCCCTCTAAACCTTTCCTATCCACCTCTCCGTATCCCTCTTAACCTTTCCTTTCCGTGTACCTGTCCATATCCCTCTAAACCTTTCCTTTCCGAGGACCTGTCCGTATCCCTCTTAACCTTTCCTATCCGTGTTCCTGTCCGTATCCCTCTGAAGTTTCCTATCCGTATACCTGTCCGTATCCCTCTGAACCTTTCCTATCCGTATACCTGTCCGTATCCCTCTAAACCTTTCCTATCCACCTCTCCGTATCCCTCTAAACTTTTCCTATCCATGTACCTGTCCATATCCCTCTGAACCTTTCCTGTCCGTGTACCTGTCCGTATCCCTCTAAATCTTTCCTATCAATATACCTGTCCATATCCCACTAAATCTTTCCTATTCGTGTACCTGTCCATATCCCTCTAAACCTTTCCTATTCGTGTACCTGTCCGTGTCCCTCCAAACCTTTCCTTTCCGAGTACTTGTCTGTATCCCTCTAAACCTTTCCTATCCGTGTACCTGTCCATATCCCTCTAAACCTTTCCTATCCGTGTACCTGTCCATATCCCTCTGAACCTTTCCTATCCGTGTACCTTTCCGTATCCCTCTAAACCTTTCCTAGCCGTGCACCTGCCGTTATCCTCTAAGTCTTTCCTATCCGTGTACACGTCCGTATCCCTCTGAACCTTTCCTATCCGTTTACCTGTCCTTATACCTCTAAACCATTCCTATCCTTATACATGTCCTTATACCTCTAAACCATTCCTATCCGTGTACCTGTTTATATCCCTCTAAACCTTTCCTATCCGTATCCCTCTAAACTTTTCCTATCCATGTACCTGTCCATATCCCTCTAAATCTTTCCTATCCGTGTACCTGTCCATATGACTCTAAACCTTTCCTATTCGTGTACCTGTCCATATCCCTCTAAACATTTCCTATCCGTGTACCTGTCCATATCCCACTAAACCTTTCCTATCCGTGTACCTGTCCGTATCCCTCTGAACCTTTCCTATTCTTGTACCTGTCCATATCCCTCTGAACCTTTCCTATCCGTGTACCTGTTCGTATCCCTCTAAAACTTTCCTATCCACCACTCCGTATCTCTCTAAACCTTTCCTATCCGTGTACCTGTCCGTTATCCTCTAAACCTTTCCTATCCGTGTACACGTCCGTGTCCCTCTGAACCTTTCCTGTCCGTGTACCTGTCCGTATCCCTCTAAATCTTTCCTATCCGTGTACCTGTCCGTATCCCTCTAAACCTGTCCTATCTGTGTACCTGTCCATATCCCTCTAAACCTTTCCTATCCATGTACCTGTCCATATCCCTCTAAAACTTTCCTATCTGTGTACCTGTCCATATCCCTCTAAACCTTTCCTATCCGTATCCCTCTAAACCTTTCCTATCAATGTACCTGTCCATATCCCTCTAAACCTTTCCTATCCGTGTACCTGTCCATATCCCTCTAAACGTATCCTATCCGTATCCCTCTAAACCTTTCCTATCCGTGTACCTGTCCGTATCCCTCTAAGCATTTCCTATCCATATCCCTCTAAACCTTTCCAATCCGTTTACCTATCTGTGTACCTGTCCGTATCCCTCTGAACCTTTCCTATCCGTGTACCAGTCCGTATCCCTCTAAACCTTTCCTATCCACCTCTCCGTATCCCTCTTAACCTTTCCTTTCCGTGTACCTGTCCATATCCCTCTAAACCTTTCCTATTCGTGTACCTGTCCGTATCCCTCTAAACCTTTCCTATCCGTGTACCTGTCCGTAGCCCTCTAAACCTTTCCTTTCCGAGGACCTGTCCGTATCCCTCTTAACCTTTCCTATCCGTGTTCCTGTCCGTATCCCTCTGAAGTTTCCTATCCGTGTACCTGTCCGTATCCCTCTGAACCTTTCCTATCCGTATACCTGTCCGTATCCCTCTAAACCTTTCCTATCCACCTCTCCGTATCCCTCTAAACTTTTCCTATCCATGTACCTGTCCATATCCCTCTGAACCTTTCCTGTCCGTGTACCTGTCCGTATCCCTCTAAATCTTTCCTATCAATATACCTGTCCATATCCCACTAAATCTTTCCTATTCGTGTACCTGTCCATATCCATCTAAACCTTTCCTATTCGTGTACCTGTCCGTGTCCCTCCAAACCTTTCCTTTCCGAGTACTTGTCTGTATCCCTCTAAACCTTTCCTATCCGTGTACCTGTCCATATCCCTCTAAACCTTTCCTATCCGTGTACCTGTCCATATCCCTCTGAACCTTTCCTATCCGTGTACCTTTCCGTATCCCTCTAAACCTTTCCTAGCCGTGCACCTGTCCGTTATCCTCTAAGTCTTTCCTATCCGTGTACACGTCCGTATCCCTCTGAACCTTTCCTATCCGTTTACCTGTCCTTATACCTCTAAACCATTCCTATCCTTATACATGTCCTTATACGTCTAAACCATTCCTATCCGTGTACCTGTTTATATCCCTCTAAACCTTTCCTATCCGTATCCCTCTAAACTTTTCCTATCCATGTACCTGTCCATATCCCTCTAAATCTTTCCTATCCGTGTACCTGTCCATATGACTCTAAACCTTTCCTATTCGTGTACCTGTCCATATCCCTCTAAACATTTCCTATCCGTGTACCTGTCCATATCCCACTAAACCTTTCCTATCCGTGTACCTGTCCGTATCCCTCTGAACCTTTCCTATTCTTGTACCTGTCCATATCCCTCTGAACCTTTCCTATCCGTGTACCTGTTCGTATCCCTCTAAAACTTTCCTATCCACCACTCCGTATCTCTCTAAACCTTTCCTATCCGTGTACCTGTCCGTTATCCTCTAAACCTTTCCTATCCGTGTACACGTCCGTGTCCCTCTGAACCTTTCCTGTCCGTGTACCTGTCCGTATCCCTCTAAATCTTTCCTATCCGTGTACCTGTCCGTATCCCTCTAAACCTGTCCTATCTGTGTACCTGTCCATATCCCTCTAAACCTTTCCTATCCATGTACCTGTCCATATCCCTCTAAAACTTTCCTATCTGTGTACCTGTCCATATCCCTCTAAACCTTTCCTATCCGTATCCCTCTAAACCTTTCCTATCAATGTACCTGTCCATATCCCTCTAAACCTTTCCTATCCGTGTACCTGTCCATATCCCTCTAAACGTATCCTATCCGTATCCCTCTAAACCTTTCCTATCCGTGTACCTGTCCGTATCCCTCTAAGCATTTCCTATCCATATCCCTCTAAACCTTTCCAATCCGTTTACCTATCTGTGTACCTGTCCGTATCCCTCTGAACCTTTCCTATCCGTGTACCAGTCCGTATCCCTCTAAACCTTTCCTATCCACCTCTCCGTATCCCTCTTAACCTTTCCTTTCCGTGTACCTGTCCATATCCCTCTAAACCTTTCCTATTCGTGTACCTGTCCGTATCCCTCTAAACCTTTCCTATCCGTGTACCTGTCCGTAGCCCTCTAAACCTTTCCTTTCCGAGGACCTGTCCGTATCCCTCTTAACCTTTCCTATCCGTGTTCCTGTCCGTATCCCTCTGAAGTTTCCTATCCGTGTACCTGTCCGTATCCCTCTGAACCTTTCCTATCCGTATACCTGTCCGTATCCCTCTAAACCTTTCCTATCCACCTCTCCGTATCCCTCTAAACTTTTCCTATCCATGTACCTGTCCATATCCCTCTGAACCTTTCCTGTCCGTGTACCTGTCCGTATCCCTCTAAATCTTTCCTATCAATATACCTGTCCATATCCCACTAAATCTTTCCTATTCGTGTACCTGTCCATATCCCTCTAAACCTTTCCTATTCGTGTACCTGTCCGTGTCCCTCCAAACCTTTCCTTTCCGAGTACTTGTCTGTATCCCTCTAAACCTTTCCTATCCGTGTACCTGTCCATATCCCTCTAAACCTTTCCTATCCGTGTACCTGTCCATATCCCTCTGAACCTTTCCTATCCGTGTACCTTTCCGTATCCCTCTAAACCTTTCCTAGACGTGCACCTGTCCGTTATCCTCTAAGTCTTTCCTATCCGTGTACACGTCCGTATCCCTCTGAACCTTTCCTATCCGTTTACCTGTCCTTATACCTCTAAACCATTCCTATCCTTATACATGTCCTTATACCTCTAAACCATTCCTATCCGTGTACCTGTTTATATCCCTCTAAACCTTTCCTATCCGTATCCCTCTAAACTTTTCCTATCCATGTACCTGTCCATATCCCTCTAAATCTTTCCTATCCGTGTACCTGTCCATATGACTCTAAACCTTTCCTATTCGTGTACCTGTCCATATCCCTCTAAACATTTCCTATCCGTGTACCTGTCCATATCCCACTAAACCTTTCCTATCCGTGTACCTGTCCGTATCCCTCTGAACCTTTCCTATTCTTGTACCTGTCCATATCCCTCTGAACCTTTCCTATCCGTGTACCTGTTCGTATCCCTCTAAAACTTTCCTATCCACCACTCCGTATCTCTCTAAACCTTTCCTATCCGTGTACCTGTCCGTTATCCTCTAAACCTTTCCTATCCGTGTACACGTCCTTGTCCCTCTGAACCTTTCCTGTCCGTGTACCTGTCCGTATCCCTCTAAATCTTTCCTATCCGTGTACCTGTCCGTATCCCTCTAAACCTGTCCTATCTGTGTACCTGTCCATATCCCTCTAAACCTTTCCTATCCATGTACCTGTCCATATCCCTCTAAAACTTTCCTATCTGTGTACCTGTCCATATCCCTCTAAACCTTTCCTATCCGTATCCCTATAAACCTTTCCTATCCGTGTACCTGTCCGTATCCCTCTAAACCTTTCCTATCCATGTACCTGTCCATATCCCACTAAACCTTTCCTATCCGTGTACCTGTCCATATCCCTCTAAACGTTTCCTATCCGTATCCCTCTAAACCTTTCCTATCCGTGTACCTGTCCATATCCCTCTAAACCTTTCCTATCCATATCGTTCTAAACCTTTCCTTCCATGTACCTATCTGTATCCCTCTAAACCTTTCCTATCCATGTACCTGTCCGTATCCCTCTAAACCTTTCCTATCCATGTACCTGTCTATATCCCTCTAAACCTTTCCTATTCGTGTACCTGTCCGTATCACTCTAATCCTTTCCTTTCCGAGTACCTGTCCGTATCCCTCTAAATCTTTCCTATCCGTGTACCTGTCCATATCTCTCTAAACATTTCCTATCCGTGTACCTGTCCGTACCCCTCTGAACCTTTCTTATCCGTGTACCTGTCCATATCCATCTAAACCTTTCCTGTCCACCTCTCCGTATCCCTCTAAACCTTTCTTATACTTGTACCTGTCCGTATCCCTCTGAACAATTCCTATTCGTGTACCTGTCCGTATCCCTCTAAACCTTTCCTATCCGTGTACCTGTCCGTATCCCTCTAAACCTTTCCTATCCGTATCCCTCTAAACCTTTCCTATCCGTGTACCTGTCCATATCCCTCTAAACCTTTCCTGTCCATGTACCTGTCCATATCTCTCTGAACTTTTCCTATCCGTGTACCTGTCCGTATCCCTCTAAACCTTTCCTATCCGTGTACCTGTCCGTATCCCTCTAATCCTTTCCTGTCCATGTACCTGTCCATATCTCTCTGAACTTTTCCTATCCGTGTACCTGTCCGTATCCCTCTAAATCTTTCCTATCCGTTTACCTGTCCGTATGACTCTAAACCTTTCCTATACGTGTACCTGTCCGTATCCCTCTAAACATTTCCTATCCATGTTCCTGTCCGTATCCCTCCAAACCTATCCTTTCCGAGTACCTGTCCATATCCCTCTAAACCTTTCCTATCCGTGCACCTGTCCATATCCCTCTAAACCTTTCCTATCCGTGTAGCTGTCCGTATCCCTCTGAAGCTTTCCTATTCGTGTACCTGTCCGTATCCCTCTGAACCTTTCCTTTCCGTGTACCTGTCCAGATCCCTCTAAAACTTTCCTATCCACCTCTCCGTATCTCTCTAAACCTTTCCTATCCGTGTACACGTCCGTGTCCCTCTGAACCTTTCCTGTCCGTGTACCTGTCCGTATCCCTCTAAATCTTTCCTATCCGTGTACCTGTCCGTAACCCTCTAAACCTGTCCTATCTGTGTACCTGTCCGTATCCCTCTAAACCTGTCCTATCTGTGTACCTGTCCATATCCCTCTAAACCTTTCCTATCCATGTACCTGTCCATATCCCTCTAAAACTTTCCTATCTGTGTACCTGTCCATATCCCTCTAATCCTTTCCTATCCGTATCCCTCTAAACCTTTCCTATCAATGTACCTGTCCATATCCCTCTAAACCTTTCCTATCCGTGTACCTGTCCGTATCCCTCTAAACGTATCCTATCCGTATCCCTCTAAACCTTTCCTATCCGTGTACCTGTCCGTATCCCTCTAAACATTTCCTATCCATATCCCTCTAAACCTTTCCAATCCGTTTACCTATCTGTGTACCTGTCCGTATCCCTCTGAACCTTTCCTATCCGTGTACCAGTCCGTATCCCTCTAAACCTTTCCTATCCACCTCTCCGTATCCCTCTTAACCTTTCCTTTCCGTGTACCTGTCCATATCCCTCTAAACCTTTCCTATTCGTGTACCTGTCCGTATCCCTCTAAACCTTTCCTATCCGTGTACCTGTCCGTAGCCCTCTAAACCTTTCCTTTCCGAGGACCTGTCCGTATCCCTCTTAACCTTTCCTATCCGTGTTCCTGTCCGTATCCCTCTGAAGTTTCCTATCCGTGTACCTGTCCGTATCCCTCTGAACCTTTCCTATCCGTATACCTGTCCGTATCCCTCTAAACCTTTCCTATCCACCTCTCCGTATCCCTCTAAACTTTTCCTATCCATGTACCTGTCCATATCCCTCTGAACCTTTCCTGTCCGTGTACCTGTCCGTATCCCTCTAAATCTTTCCTATCAATATACCTGTCCATATCCCACTAAATCTTTCCTATTCGTGTACGTGTCCATATCCCTCTAAACCTTTCCTATTCGTGTACCTGTCCGTGTCCCTCCAAACCTTTCCTTTCCGAGTACTTGTCTGTATCCCTCTAAACCTTTCCTATCCGTGTACCTGTCCATATCCCTCTAAACCTTTCCTATCCGTGTACCTGTCCATATCCCTCTGAACCTTTCCTATCCGTGTACCTTTCCGTATCCCTCTAAACCTTTCCTAGCCGTGCACCTGTCCGTTATCCTCTAAGTCTTTCCTATCCGTGTACACGTCCGTATCCCTCTGAACCTTTCCTATCCGTTTACCTGTCCTTATACCTCTAAACCATTCCTATCCTTATACATGTCCTTATACCTCTAAACCATTCCTATCCGTGTACCTGTTTATATCCCTCTAAACCTTTCCTATCCGTATCCCTCTAAACTTTTCCTATCCATGTACCTGTCCATATCCCTCTAAATCTTTCCTATCCGTGTACCTGTCCATATGACTCTAAACCTTTCCTATTCGTGTACCTGTCCATATCCCTCTAAACATTTCCTATCCGTGTACCTGTCCATATCCCACTAAACCTTTCCTATCCGTGTACCTGTCCGTATCCTTCTGAACCTTTCCTATTCTTGTACCTGTCCATATCCCTCTGAACCTTTCCTATCCGTGTACCTGTTCGTATCCCTCTAAAACTTTCCTATCCACCACTCCGTATCTCTCTAAACCTTTCCTATCCGTGTACCTGTCCGTTATCCTCTAAACCTTTCCTATCCGTGTACACGTCCGTGTCCCTCTGAACCTTTCCTGTCCGTGTACCTGTCCGTATCCCTCTAAATCTTTCCTATCCGTGTACCTGTCCGTATCCCTCTAAACCTGTCCTATCTGTGTACCTGTCCATATCCCTCTAAACCTTTCCTATCCATGTACCTGTCCATATCCCTCTAAAACTTTCCTATCTGTGTACCTGTCCATATCCCTCTAAACCTTTCCTATCCGTATCCCTCTAAACCTTTCCTATCAATGTACCTGTCCATATCCCTCTAAACCTTTCCTATCCGTGTACCTGTCCATATCCCTCTAAACGTATCCTATCCGTATCCCTCTAAACCTTTCCTATCCGTGTACCTGTCCGTATCCCTCTAAACATTTCCTATCCATATCCCTCTAAACCTTTCCAATCCGTTTACCTATCTGTGTACCTGTCCGTATCCCTCTGAACCTTTCCTATCCGTGTACCAGTCCGTATCCCTCTAAACCTTTCCTATCCACCTCTCCGTATCCCTCTTAACCTTTCCTTTCCGTGTACCTGTCCATATCCCTCTAAACCTTTCCTATTCGTGTACCTGTCCGTATCCCTCTAAACCTTTCCTATCCGTGTACCTGTCCGTATCCCTCTAAACCTGTCCTATCTGTGTACCTGTCCGTATCCCTCTAAACCTGTCCTATCTGTGTACCTGTCCATATCCCTCTAAACCTTTCCTATCCATGTACCTGTCCATATCCCTCTAAAACTTTCCTATCTGTGTACCTGTCCATATCCCTCTAAACCTTTCCTATCCGTATTCCTCTAAACCTTTCCTATCAATGTACCTGTCCATATCCCTCTAAACCTTTCCTATCCGTGTACCTGTCCATATCCCTCTAAACGTATCCTATCCGTATCCCTCTAAACCTTTCCTATCCGTGTACCTGTCCGTATCCCTCTAAACATTTCCTATCCATATCCCTCTAAACCTTTCCAATCCGTTTACCTATCTGTGTACCTGTCCGTATCCCTCTGAACCTTTCCTATCCGTGTACCAGTCCGTATCCCTCTAAACCTTTCCTATCCACCTCTCCGTATCCCTCTTAACCTTTCCTTTCCGTGTACCTGTCCATATCCCTCTAAACCTTTCCTATTCGTGTACCTGTCCGTATCCCTCTAAACCTTTCCTATCCGTGTACCTGTCCGTAGCCCTCTAAACCTTTCCTTTCCGAGGACCTGTCCGTATCCCTCTTAACCTTTCCTATCCGTGTTCCTGTCCGTATCCCTCTGAAGTTTCCTATCCGTGTACCAGTCCGTATCCCTCTGAACCTTTCCTATCCGTATACCTGTCCGTATCCCTCTAAACCTTTCCTATCCACCTCTCCGTATCCCTCTAAACTTTTCCTATCCATGTACCTGTCCATATCCCTCTGAACCTTTCCTGTCCGTGTACCTGTCCGTATCCCTCTAAATCTTTCCTATCAATATACCTGTCCATATCCCACTAAATCTTTCCTATTCGTGTACGTGTCCATATCCCTCTAAACCTTTCCTATTCGTGTACCTGTCCGTGTCCCTCCAAACCTTTCCTTTCCGAGTACTTGTCTGTATCCCTCTAAAGCTTTCCTATCCGTGTACCTGTCCATATCCCTCTAAACCTTTCCTATCCGTGTACCTGTCCATATCCCTCTGAACCTTTCCTATCCGTGTACCTTTCCGTATCCCTCTAAACCTTTCCTAGCCGTGCACCTGTCCGTTATCCTCTAAGTCTTTCCTATCCGTGTACACGTCCGTATCCCTCTGAACCTTTCCTATCCGTTTACCTGTCCTTATACCTCTAAACCATTCCTATCCTTATACATGTCCTTATACCTCTAAACCATTCCTATCCGTGTACCTGTTTATATCCCTCTAAACCTTTCCTATCCGTATCCCTCTAAACTTTTCCTATCCATGTACCTGTCCATATCCCTCTAAATCTTTCCTATCCGTGTACCTGTCCATATGACTCTAAACCTTTCCTATTCGTGTACCTGTCCATATCCCTCTAAACATTTCCTATCCGTGTACCTGTCCATATCCCACTAAACCTTTCCTATCCGTGTACCTGTCCGTATCCTTCTGAACCTTTCCTATTCTTGTACCTGTCCATATCCCTCTGAACCTTTCCTATCCGTGTACCTGTTCGTATCCCTCTAAAACTTTCCTATCCACCACTCCGTATCTCTCTAAACCTTTCCTATCCGTGTACCTGTCCGTTATCCTCTAAACCTTTCCTATCCGTGTACACGTCCGTGTCCCTCTGAACCTTTCCTGTCCGTGTACCTGTCCGTATCCCTCTAAATCTTTCCTATCCGTGTACCTGTCCGTATCCCTCTAAAACTGTCCTATCTGTGTACCTGTCCATATCCCTCTAAACCTTTCCTATCCATGTACCTGTCCATATCCCTCTAAAACTTTCCTATCTGTGTACCTGTCCATATCCCTCTAAACCTTTCCTATCCGTATCCCTCTAAACCTTTCCTATCAATGTACCTGTCCATATCCCTCTAAACCTTTCCTATCCGTGTACCTGTCCATATCCCTCTAAACGTATCCTATCCGTATCCCTCTAAACCTTTCCTATCCGTGTACCTGTCCGTATCCCTCTAAACATTTCCTATCCATATCCCTCTAAACCTTTCCAATCCGTTTACCTATCTGTGTACCTGTCCGTATCCCTCTGAACCTTTCCTATCCGTGTACCAGTCCGTATCCCTCTAAACCTTTCCTATCCACCTCTCCGTATCCCTCTTAACCTTTCCTTTCCGTGTACCTGTCCATATCCCTCTAAACCTTTCCTATTCGTGTACCTGTCCGTATCCCTCTAAACCTTTCCTATCCGTGCACCTGTCCGTAGCCCTCTAAACCTTTCCTTTCCGAGGACCTGTCCGTATCCCTCTTAACCTTTCCTATCCGTGTTCCTGTCCGTATCCCTCTGAAGTTTCCTATCCGTGTACCTATCCGTATCCCTCTGAACCTTTCCTATCCGTATACCTGTCCATATCCCTCTAAACCTTTCCTATCCACCTCTCCGTATCCCTCTAAACTTTTCCTATCCAGGTACCTGTCCATATCCCTCTGAACCTTTCCTGTCCGTGTACCTGTCCGTATCCCTCTAAATCTTTCCTATCAATATACCTGTCCATATCCCACTAAATCTTTCCTATTCGTGTACCTGTCCATATCCCTCTAAACCTTTCCTATTCGTGTACCTGTCCGTGTCCCTCCAAACCTTTCCTTTCCGAGTACTTGTCTGTATCCCTCTAAACCTTTCCTATCCGTGTACCTGTCCATATCCCTCTAAACCTTTCCTATCCGTGTACCTGTCCATATCCCTCTGAACCTTTCCTATCCGTGTACCTTTCCGTATCCCTCTAAACCTTTCCTAGCCGTGCACCTGTCCGTTATCCTCTAAGTCTTTCCTATCCGTGTACACGTCCGTATCCCTCTGAACCTTTGCTATCCGTTTACCTGTCCTTATACCTCTAAACCATTCCTATCCTTATACATGTCCTTATACCTCTAAACCATTCCTATCCGTGTACCTGTTTATATCCCTCTAAACCTTTCCTATCCGTATCCCTCTAAACTTTTCCTATCCATGTACCTGTCCATATCCCTCTAAATCTTTCCTATCCGTGTACCTGTCCATATGACTCTAAACCTTTCCTATTCGTGTACCTGTCCATATCCCTCTAAACATTTCCTATCCGTTTACCTGTCCATATCCCACTAAACCTTTCCTATCCGTGTACCTGTCCGTATCCCTCTGAACCTTTCCTATTCTTGTACCTGTCCATATCCCTCTGAACCTTTCCTATCCATGTACCTGTTCGTATCCCTCTAAAACTTTCCTATCCACCACTCCGTATCTCTCTAAACCTTTCCTATCCGTGTACCTGTCCGTTATCCTCTAAACCTTTCCTATCCGTGTACACGTCCGTGTCCCTCTGAACCTTTCCTGTCCGTGTACCTGTCCGTATCCCTCTAAATCTTTCCTATCCGTGTACCTGTCCGTATCCCTCTAAACCTGTCCTATCCGTGTACCTATCCGTATCCCTCTAAATCTTTCCTATCCGTGTACCTGTCCGTATCCCTCTAAACCTGTCCTATCTGTGTACCTGTCCATATCCCTCTAAACCTTTCCTATCCATGTACCTGTCCATATCCCTCTAAAACTTTCCTATCTGTGTACCTGTCCGTATCCCTCTAAACATTTCCTATCCATATCCCTCTAAACCTTTCCAATCCGTTTACCTATCTGTGTACCTGTCCGTATCCCTCTGAACCTTTCCTATCCGTGTACCAGTCCGTATCCCTCTAAACCTTTCCTATCCACCTCTCCGTATCCCTCTTAACCTTTCCTTTCCGTGTACCTGTCCATATCCCTCTAAACCTTTCCTATTCGTGTACCTGTCCGTATCCCTATAAAACTTTCCTATCCGTGTACCTGTCCGTAGCCCTCTAAACCTTTCCTTTCCGAGGACCTGTCCGTATCCCTCTTAACCTTTCCTATCCGTGTTCCTGTCCGTATCCCTCTGAAGTTTCCTATCCGTGTACCTGTCCGTATCCCTCTGAACCTTTCCTATCCGTATACCTGTCCGTATCCCTCTAAACCTTTCCTATCCACCTCTCCGTATCCCTCTAAACTTTTCCTATCAATGTACCTGTCCATATCCCTCTGAACCTTTCCTGTCCGTGTACCTGTCCGTATCCCTCTAAATCTTTCCTATCAATATACCTGTCCATATCCCTCTAAACCTTTCCTATCCGTGTACCTGTCCATATCCCTCTAAACGTATCCTATCCGTATCCCTCTAAACCTTTCCTATCCGTGTACCTGTCCGTATCCCTCTAAACATTTCCTATCCATATCCCTCTAAACCTTTCCAATCCGTTTACCTATCTGTGTACCTGTCCGTATCCCTCTGAACCTTTCCTATCCGTGTACCAGTCCGTATCCCTCTAAACCTTTCCTATCCATGTACCTGTCCGTATCCCTCCAAACCTTTCCTTTCTGAGTACCAGTCCATATCCCTCTAAACCTTTCCTATCCGTGTACCTGTCCATATCCCTCTAAACCTTTCCTATCCGTGTACCTGTCCGTATCCCTCTAAACCTTTCCTATCCGTGTACCTGTCCGTATCCCTCTGAAACTTTCCTATCTGTTTACCTGTCCTTATACCTCTAAACCATTCCTATCCTTGTACCTGTCCTTATACCTCTAAACCTTTCCTATCCGTGTACCTGTTTATATCCCTCTAAGCCTTTCCTATCCGTATCCTTCTAAACTTTTCCTATCGGTTTACCTGTCCATATGACACTAAACCTTTCCTATCCATGTACCTGTCCGTATCCCTCCAAACCTTTCCTTTCCGAGTACCTGTCCATATCCCTCTAAACCTTTCCTATCCGTGTACCTGTCCATATCCCACTAAACCTTTCCTATCCGTGTACATGTCCGTATCCCCCTGAACCTTTCCTATTCGTGTACCTATCCGTATCCCTCTAAAACTTTCCTATCCACCACTCCGTATCTCTCTAAACCTTTCCTATCCGTGTACCTGTCCGTATCCCTCTAAACCTTTCCTATCCATGTACCTGTCCATATCCCTCTAAACCTTTCCTATCTGTGTACCTGTCCATATCCCTCTAAACGTTTCCTATCCGTATCCCTCTAAACCTTTCCTATCCGTGTACCTGTCCGTATCCCTCTAAACATTTCCTATCCATATCCCTCTAAACCTTTCCAATCCGTTTACCTATCTGTGTACCTGTCCGTATCCCTCTGAACCTTTCCTATCCGTGTACCTGTCCGTATCCCTCTAAACCTTTCCTATCCACCTCTCCGTAACCCTCTTAACTTTTCCTTTCCGTGTACCTGTCCATATTCCTCTAAACCTTTCCTATCTGTGTACCTGTCCATATTCCTCTAAACCTTTCCTATTCGTGTACCTGTCCGTATCCCTCTAAACCTTTCCTATCTGTCTACCTGTCCGTAGCCCTCTAAACCTTTCCTTTCCGAGTACCTGTCCGTATCCCTCATAACCTTTCCTATCCGTGCACCTGTCCGTATCCCTCTGAACCTTTCCTATCCGTGTACCTGTCCGTATCCCTCTGAACCTTTCCTATCCGTATACCTGTCCGTATCCCTCTGAACCTTTCCTATCCGTGTACCTGTCCGTATCCCTCTGAACCTTTCCTATCCGTATACCTGTCCGTATCCCTCTAAACCTTTCCTATCCACCTCTCCGTGTCCCTCCAAACCTTTCCTTTCCGAGTACCTGTCCATATCCCTCTAAACCTTTCCTATCCGTGTACCTGTCCATATCCCTCTAAACCTTTCCTATCCGTGTACCTGTCCATATCCCTCTGAACCTTTCCTATCGGTGTACCTTTCCGTATCCCTCTAAACCTTTCCTAGCCGTGCACCTGTCCGTTATCCTCTAAGTCTTTCCTATCTGTGTACGCGTCCGTATCCCTCTGAACCTTTCTTATCCGTTTACCTGTCCATATACCTCTAAACCATTCCTATCCTTATACATGTCCTTATACCTCTAAACCATTCCTATCCGTGTACCTGTTTATATCCCTCTAAACCTTTCCTATCCGTATCCCTCTAAACTTTTCCTATCCATGTACCTGTCCATATCCCTCTAAATCTTTCCTATCCGTGTACCTGTCCATATGACTCTAAACCTTTCCTATTCGTGTACCTGTCCGTATCCCTCTAAACCTTTCCTATCCATGTACCTGTCCGTATCCCTCCAAACCTTTCCTTTCTGAGTACCTGTCCATATCCCTCTAAACATTTCCTATTTGTGTACCTGTCCATATCCCACTAAACCTTTCCTATCCGTGTACCTGTCCGTATCCCTCTGAACCTTTCCTATTCTTGTACCTGTCCGTATCCCTCAGAACCTTTCCTATCCGTGTGCCTGTTCGTATCCCTCTAAAACTTTCCTATCCACCACTCCGTATCTCTCTAAACCTTTCCTATCCGTGTACCTGTCCGTTATCCTCTAAACCTTTCCTATCCGTGTACACGTCCGTGTCCCTCTGAACCTTTCCTGTCCGTGTACCTGTCCGTATCCCTCTAAATCTTTCCTATCCGTGTACCTGTCCGTATCCCTCTAAACCTGTCCTATCCGTTTACCTGTCCGTATCCCTCTAAATCTTTCCTATCCGTGTACCTGTCCGTATCCCTCTAAACCTGTCCTATCTGTGTACCTGTCCATATCCCTCTAAACCTTTCCTATCCATGTACCTGTCCATATCCCTCTAAAACTTTCCTATCTGTGTACCTGTCCATATTCCTCTAAACCTTTCCTATCCGTATCCCTCTAAACCTTTCCTATCAATGTACCTGTCCATATCCCTCTAAACCTTTCCTATCCATGTACCTGTCCATATCCCTCTAAACGTATCCTATCCGTATCCCTCTAAACCTTTCCTATCCGTGTACCTGTCCGTATCCCTCTAAACATTTCCTATCCATATCCCTCTAAACCTTTCCAATCCGTTTACCTATCTGTGTACCTGTCCGTATCCCTCTGAACCTTTCCTATCCGTGTACCAGTCCGTATCCCTCTAAACCTTTCCTATCCACCTCTCCGTATCCCTCTTAACCATTCCTTTCCGTGTACCTGTCCATATCCCCCTAAACCTTTCCTATTCGTGTACCTGTCCGTATCCCTATAAAACTTTCCTATCCGTGTACCTGTCCGTAGCCCTCTAAACCTTTCCTTTCCAAGGACCTGTCCGTATCCCTCTTAACCTTTCCTATCCGTGTTCCTGTCCGTATCCCTCTGAAGTTTCCTATCCGTGTACCTGTCCGTATCCCTCTGAACCTTTCCTATCAGTATACCTGTCCGTATCCCTCTAAACCTTTCCTATCCACCTCTCCGTATCCCTCTAAACTTTTCCTATCAATGTACCTGTCCATATCCCTCTGAACCTTTCCTGTCCGTGTACCTGTCCGTATCCCTCTAAATCTTTCCTATCAATATACCTGTCCATATCCCTCTAAACCTTTCCTATCCGTGTACCTGTCCATATCCCTCTAAACGTATCCTATCCGTATCCCTCTAAACCTTTCCTATCCGTGTACCTGTCCGTATCCCTCTAAACATTTCCTATCCATATCCCTCTAAACCTTTCCAATCCGTTTACCTATCTGTGTACCTGTCCGTATCCCTCTGAACCTTTCCTATCCGTGTACCAGTCCGTATCCCTCTAAACCTTTCCTATCCATGTACCTGTCCGTATCCCTCCAAACCTTTCCTTTCTGAGTACCAGTCCATATCCCTCTAAACCTTTCCTATCCGTGTACCTGTCCATATCCCTCTAAACCTTTCCTATCCGTGTACCTGTCCGTATCCCTCTAAACCTTTCCTATCCATGTACCTGTCCGTATCCCTCCAAACCTTTCGTTTCCGAGTACCAGTCCATATCCCTCTAAACCTTTCCTATTCGTGTACCTGTCCGTATCCCTCTAAACCTTTCCTATCTGTCTACCTGACCGTAGCCCTCTAAACCTTTCCTTTCCGAGTACCTGTCCGTATCCCTCATAACCTTTCCTATCCGTGCACCTGTCCGTATCCCTCTGAACCTTTCCTATCCGTGTACCTGTCCGTATCCCTCTGAACCTTTCCTATCCGTATACCTGTCCGTATCCCTCTGAACCTTTCCTATCCGTGTACCTGTCCGTATCCCTCTGAACCTTTCCTATCCGTATACCTGTCCGTATCCCTCTAAACCTTTCCTATCCACCTCTCCGTGTCCCTCCAAACCTTTCCTTTCCGAGTACCTGTCCATATCCCTCTAAACCTTTCCTATCCGTGTACCTGTCCATATCCCTCTGAACCTTTCCTATCGGTGTACCTTTCCGTATCCCTCTAAACCTTTCCTAGCCGTGCACCTGTCCGTTATCCTCTAAGTCTTTCCTATCTGTGTACGCGTCCGTATCCCTCTGAACCTTTCTTATCCGTTTACCTGTCCATATACCTCTAAACCATTCCTATCCTTATACATGTCCTTATACCTCTAAACCATTCCTATCCGTGTACCTGTTTATATCCCTCTAAACCTTTCCTATCCGTATCCCTCTAAACTTTTCCTATCCATGTACCTGTCCATATCCCTCTAAATCTTTCCTATCCGTGTACCTGTCCATATGACTCTAAACCTTTCCTATTCGTGTACCTGTCCGTATCCCTCTAAACCTTTCCTATCCATGTACCTGTCCGTATCCCTCCAAACCTTTCCTTTCTGAGTACCTGTCCATATCCCTCTAAACATTTCCTATCCGTGTACCTGTCCATATCCCACTAAACCTTTCCTATCCGTGTACCTGTCCGTATCCCTCTGAACCTTTCCTATTCTTGTACCTGTCCGTATCCCTCTGAACCTTTCCTATCCGTGTGCCTGTTCGTATCCCTCTAAAACTTTCCTATCCACCACTCCGTATCTCCCTAAACCTTTCCTATCCGTGTACCTGTCCGTTATCCTCTAAACCTTTCCTATCCGTGTACACGTCCGTGTCCCTCTGAACCTTTCCTGTCCGTGTACCTGTCCGTATCCCTCTAAATCTTTCCTATCCGTGTACCTGTCCGTATCCCTCTAAACCTGTCCTATCCGTGTACCTGTCCGTATCCCTCTAAATCTTTCCTATCCGTGTACCTGTCCGTATCCCTCTAAACCTGTCCTATCTGTGTACCTGTCCATATCCCTCTAAACCTTTCCTATCCATGTACCTGTCCATATCCCTCTAAAACTTTCCTATCTGTGTACCTGTCCATATCCCTCTAAACCTTTCCTATCCGTATCCCTCTAAACCTTTCCTATCAATGTACCTGTCCATATCCCTCTAAACCTTTCCTATCCATGTACCTGTCCATATCCCTCTAAACGTATCCTATCCGTATCCCTCTAAACCTTTCCTATCCGTGTACCTGTCCGTATCCCTCTAAACATTTCCTATCCATATCCCTCTAAACCTTTCCAATCCGTTTACCTATCTGTGTACCTGTCCGTATCCCTCTGAACCTTTCCTATCCGTGTACCAGTCCGTATCCCTCTAAACCTTTCCTATCCACCTCTCCGTATCCCTCTTAACCTTTCCTTTCCGTGTACCTGTCCATATCCCTCTAAACCTTTCCTATTCGTGTACCTGTCCGTATCCCTATAAAACTTTCCTATCCGTGTACCTGTCCGTAGCCCTCTAAACCTTTCCTTTCCGAGGACCTGTCCGTATCCCTCTTAACCTTTCCTATCCGTGTTCCTGTCCGTATCCCTCTGAAGTTTCCTATCCGTGTACCTGTCCGTATCCCTCTGAACCTTTCCTATCAGTATACCTGTCAGTATCCCTCTAAACCTTTCCTATCCACCTCTCCGTATCCCTCTAAACTTTTCCTATCAATGTACCTGTCCATATCCCAGTGAACCTTTCCTGTCCGTGTACCTGTCCGTATCCCTCTAAATCTTTCCTATCAATATACCTGTCCATATCCCTCTAAACCTTTCCTATCCGTGTACCTGTCCATATCCCTCTAAACGTATCCTATCCGTATCCCTCTAAACCTTTCCTATCCGTGTACCTGTCCGTATCCCTCTAAACATTTCCTATCCATATCCCTCTAAACCTTTCCAATCCGTTTACCTATCTGTGTACCTGTCCGTATCCCTCTGAACCTTTCCTATCCGTGTACCAGTCCGTATCCCTCTAAACCTTTCCTATCCATGTACCTGTCCGTATCCCTCCAAACCTTTCCTTTCTGAGTACCAGTCCATATCCCTCTAAACCTTTCCTATCCGTGTACCTGTCCATATCCCTCTAAACCTTTCCTATCCGTGTACCTGTCCGTATCCCTGTAAACCTTTCCTATCCATGTACCTGTCCGTATCCCTCCAAACCTTTCGTTTCCGAGTACCAGTCCATATCCCTCTAAACCTTTCCTATCCGTGTACCTGTCCGTATCCCTCTGAAACTTTCCTATCTGTTTACCTGTCCTTATACCTCTAAACCATTCCTATCCTTGTACCTGTCCTTATACCTCTAAACCATTCCTATCCGTGTACCTGTTTATATCCCTCTAAGCCTTTCCTATCCGTATCCTTCTAAACTTTTCCTATCGGTTTACCTGTCCATATGACACTAAACCTTTCCTATCCATGTACCTGTCCGTATCCCTCCAAACCTTTCCTTTCCGAGTACCTGTCCATATCCCTCTAAACCTTTCCTATCCGTGTACCTGTCCATATCCCACTAAACCTTTCCTATCCGTGTACATGTCCGTATCCCCCTGAACCTTTCCTATTCGTGTACCTATCCGTATCCCTCTAAAACTTTCCTATCCACCACTCCGTATCTCTCTAAACCTTTCCTATCCGTGTACCTGTCCGTATCCCTCTAAACCTTTCCTATCCATGTACCTGTCCATATCCCTCTAAACCTTTCCTATCTGTGTACCTGTCCATATCCCTCTAAACGTTTCCTATCCGTATCCCTCTAAACCTTTCCTATCCGTGTACCTGTCCGTATCCCTCTAAACATTTCCTATCCATATCCCTCTAAACCTTTCCAATCCGTTTACCTATCTGTGTACCTGTCCGTATCCCTCTGAACCTTTCCTATCCGTGTACCTGTCCGTATCCCTCTAAACCTTTCCTATCCACCTCTCCGTAACCCTCTTAACTTTTCCTTTCCGTGTACCTGTCCATATTCCTCTAAACCTTTCCTATCTGTGTACCTGTCCATATCCCTCTAAACCTTTCCTATTCGTGTACCTGTCCGTATCCCTCTAAACCTTTCCTATCTATCTACCTGTCCGTAGCCCTCTAAACCTTTCCTTTCCGAGTACCTGTCCGTATCCCTCATAACCTTTCCTATCCGTGCACCTGTCCGTATCCCTCTGAACCTTTCCTATCCGTGTACCTGTCCGTATCCCTCTGAACCTTTCCTATCCGTATACCTGTCCGTATCCCTCTGAACCTTTCCTATCCGTGTACCTGTCCGTATCCCTCTGAACCTTTCCTATCCGTATACCTGTCCGTATCCCTCTAAACCTTTCCTATCCACCTCTCCGTGTCCCTCCAAACCTTTCCTTTCCGAGTACCTGTCCATATCCCTCTAAACCTTTCCTATCCGTGTACCTGTCCATATCCCTCTAAACCTTTCCTATCCGTGTACCTGTCCATATCCCTCTGAACCTTTCCTATCGGTGTACCTTTCCGTATCCCTCTAAACCTTTCCTAGCCGTGCACCTGTCCGTTATCCTCTAAGTCTTTCCTATCTGTGTACGCGTCCGTATCCCTCTGAACCTTTCTTATCCGTTTACCTGTCCATATACCTCTAAACCATTCCTATCCTTATACATGTCCTTATACCTCTAAACCATTCCTATCCGTGTACCTGTTTATATCCCTCTAAACCTTTCCTATCCGTATCCCTCTAAACTTTTCCTATCCATGTACCTGTCCATATCCCTCTAAATCTTTCCTATCCGTGTACCTGTCCATATGACTCTAAACCTTTCCTATTCGTGTACCTGTCCGTATCCCTCTAAACCTTTCCTATCCATGTACCTGTCCGTATCCCTCCAAACCTTTCCTTTCTGAGTACCTGTCCATATCCCTCTAAACATTTCCTATCCGTGTACCTGTCCATATCCCACTAAACCTTTCCTATCCGTGTACCTGTCCGTATCCCTCTGAACCTTTCCTATTCTTGTACCTGTCCGTATCCCTCTGAACCTTTCCTATCCGTGTGCCTGTTCGTATCCCTCTAAAACTTTCCTATCCACCACTCCGTATCTCTCTAAACCTTTCCTATCCGTGTACCTGTCCGTTATCCTCTAAACCTTTCCTATCCGTGTACACGTCCGTGTCCCTCTGAACCTTTCCTGTCCGTGTACCTGTCCGTATCCCTCTAAATCTTTCCTATCCGTGTACCTGTCCGTATCCCTCTAAACCTGTCCTATCCGTGTACCTGTCCGTATCCCTCTAAATCTTTCCTATCCGTGTACCTGTCCGTATCCCTCTAAACCAGTCCTATCTGTGTACCTGTCCATATCCCTCTAAACCTTTCCTATCCATGTACCTGTCCATATCCCTCTAAAACTTTCCTATCTGTGTACCTGTCCATATCCCTCTAAACCTTTCCTATCCGTATCCCTCTAAACCTTTCCTATCAATGTACCTGTCCATATCCCTCTAAACCTTTCCTATCCGTGTACCTGTCCATATCCCTCTAAACGTATCCTATCCGTATCCCTCTAAACCTTTCCTATCCGTGTACCTGTCCGTATCCCTCTAAACATTTCCTATCCATATCCCTCTAAACCTTTCCAATCCGTTTACCTATCTGTGTACCTGTCCGTATCCCTCTGAACCTTTCCTATCCGTGTACCAGTCCGTATCCCTCTAAACCTTTCCTATCCACCTCTCCGTATCCCTCTTAACCTTTCCTTTCCGTGTACCTGTCCATATCCCTCTAAACCTTTCCTATTCGTGTACCTGTCCGTATCCCTATAAAACTTTCCTATCCGTGTACCTGTCCGTAGCCCTCTAAACCTTTCCTTTCCGAGGACCTGTCCGTATCCCTCTTAACCTTTCCTATCCGTGTTCCTGTCCGTATCCCTCTGAAGTTTCCTATCCGTGTACCTGTCCGTATCCCTCTGAACCTTTCCTATCAGTATACCTGTCCGTATCCCTCTAAACCTTTCCTATCCACCTCTCCGTATCCCTCTAAACTTTTCGTATCAATGTACCTGTCCATATCCCTCTGAACCTTTCCTGTCCGTGTACCTGTCCGTATCCCTCTAAATCTTTCCTATCAATATACCTGTCCATATCCCTCTAAACCTTTCCTATCCGTGTACCTGTCCATATCCCTCTAAACGTATCCTATCCGTATCCCTCTAAACCTTTCCTATCCGTGTACCTGTCCGTATCCCTCTAAACATTTCCTATCCATATCCCTCTAAACCTTTCCAATCCGTTTACCTATCTGTGTACCTGTCCGTATCCCTCTGAACCTTTCCTATCCGTGTACCAGTCCGTATCCCTCTAAACCTTTCCTATCCATGTACCTGTCCGTATCCCTCCAAACCTTTCCTTTCTGAGTACCAGTCCATATCCCTCTAAACCTTTCCTATCCGTGTACCTGTCCATATCCCTCTAAACCTTTCCTATCCGTGTACCTGTCCGTATCCCTCTAAACCTTTCCTATCCATGTACCTGTCCGTATCCCTCCAAACCTTTCGTTTCCGAGTACCAGTCCATATCCCTCTAAACCTTTCCTATCCGTGTACCTGTCCGTATCCCTCTGAAACTTTCCTATCTGTTTACCTGTCCTTATACCTCTAAACCATTCCTATCCTTGTACCTGTCCTTATACCTCTAAACCATTCCTATCCGTGTACCTGTTTATATCCCTCTAAGCCTTTCCTATCCGTATCCTTCTAAACTTTTCCTATCGGTTTACCTGTCCATATGACACTAAACCTTTCCTATCCATGTACCTGTCCGTATCCCTCCAAACCTTTCCTTTCCGAGTACCTGTCCATATCCCTCTAAACCTTTCCTATCCGTGTACCTGTCCATATCCCACTAAACCTTTCCTATCCGTGTACATGTCCGTATCCCCCTGAACCTTTCCTATTCGTGTACCTATCCGTATCCCTCTAAAACTTTCCTATCCACCACTCCGTATCTGTCTAAACCTTTCCTATCCGTGTACCTGTCCGTATCCCTCTAAACCTTTCCTATCCATGTACCTGTCCATATCCCTCTAAACCTTTCCTATCTGTGTACCTGTCCATATCCCTCTAAACGTTTCCTATCCGTATCCCTCTAAACCTTTCCTATCCGTGTACCTGTCCGTATCCCTCTAAACATTTCCTATCCATATCCCTCTAAACCTTTCCAATCCGTTTACCTATCTGTGTACCTGTCCGTATCCCTCTGAACCTTTCCTATCCGTGTACCTGTCCGTATCCCTCTAAACCTTTCCTATCCACCTCTCCGTAACCCTCTTAACTTTTCCTTTCCGTGTACCTGTCCATATTCCTCTAAACCTTTCCTATCTGTGTACCTGTCCATATCCCTCTAAACCTTTCCTATTCGTGTACCTGTCCGTATCCCTCTAAACCTTTCCTATCTGTCTACCTGTCCGTAGCCCTCTAAACCTTTCCTTTCCGAGTACCTGTCCGTATCCCTCATAACCTTTCCTATCCGTGCACCTGTCCGTATCCCTCTGAACCTTTCCTATCCGTGTACCTGTCCGTATCCCTCTGAACATTTCCTATCCGTATACCTGTCCGTATCCCTCTGAACCTTTCCTATCCGTGTACCTGTCCGTATCCCTCTGAACCTTTCCTATCCGTATACCTGTCCGTATCCCTCTAAACCTTTCCTATCCACCTCTCCGTGTCCCTCCAAACCTTTCCTTTCCGAGTACCTGTCCATATCCCTCTAAACCTTTCCTATCCGTGTACCTGTCCATATCCCTCTAAACCTTTCCTATCCGTGTACCTGTCCATATCCCTCTGAACCTTTCCTATCGGTGTACCTTTCCGTATCCCTCTAAACCTTTCCTAGCCGTGCACCTGTCCGTTATCCTCTAAGTCTTTCCTATCTGTGTACGCGTCCGTATCCCTCTGAACCTTTCTTATCCGTTTACCTGTCCATATACCTCTAAACCATTCCTATCCTTATACATGTCCTTATACCTCTAAACCATTCCTATCCGTGTACCTGTTTATATCCCTCTAAACCTTTCCTATCCGTATCCCTCTAAACTTTTCCTATCCATGTACCTGTCCATATCCCTCTAAATCTTTCCTATCCGTGTACCTGTCCATATGACTCTAAACCTTTCCTATTCGTGTACCTGTCCGTATCCCTCTAAACCTTTCCTATCCATGTACCTGTCCGTATCCCGCCAAACCTTTCCTTTCTGAGTACCTGTCCATATCCCTCTAAACATTTCCTATCCGTGTACCTGTCCATATCCCACTAAACCTTTCCTATCCGTGTACCTGTCCGTATCCCTCTGAACCTTTCCTATTCTTGTACCTGTCCGTATCCCTCTGAACCTTTCCTATCCGTGTGCCTGTTCGTATCCCTCTAAACCTTTCCTATCCGTATCCCTCTAAACCTTTCCTATCCATGTACCTGTCCATATCCCTCTAAACCTTTCCTATCCGTGTACCTGTCCATATCCCTCTAAACGTATCCTATCCGTATCCCTCTAAACCTTTCCTATCCGTGTACCTGTCCGTATCCCTCTAAACATTTCCTATCCATATCCCTCTAAATCTTTCCAATCCGTTTACCTATCTGTGTACCTGTCCGTATCCCTCAGAACCTTTCCTATCCGTGTACCTGTCCGTATCCCTCTAAACCTTTCCTATCCACCTCTCCGTATCCCTCTTAACCTTTCCTTTCCGTGTACCTGTCCATATTCCTCTAAACCTTTCCTATCTGTGCACCTGTCCATATCCCTCTAAACCTTTCCTATTCGTGTACCTGTCCGTATCCCTCTAAACCTTTCCTATCCGTGTACCTGTCCGTAGCCCTCTAAACCTTTCCTTTCCGAGTACCTGTCCGTATCCCTCTTAACCTTTCCTATCCGTGTTCCTGTCCGTATCCCTCTGAAGTTTCCTATCCGTGTACCTGTCCGTATCCCTCTGAACCTTTCCTATCCGTATACCTGTCCGTATCCCTCTAAACCTTTCCTATCCACCTCTCCGTATCCCTCTAAACTTTTCCTATCCATGTACCTGTCCGTATCCCTCCAAACCTTTCCTTTCTGAGTACCAGTCCATATCCCTCTAAACCTTTCCTATCTGTGTACCTGTCCATATCCCTCTGAACCTTTCCTGTCCGTGTACCTGTCCGTATCCCTCTAAATCTTTCCTGTCCGTGTACCTGTCCGTATCCCTCTAAACCTTTCCTGTCCGTGTACCTGTCCGTATCCCTCTAACTCTTTCCTATCCATATACCTGTCCATATCCCACTAAATCTTTCCTATCCGTTTACCTGTCCATATGACTCTAAACGTTTCCTATCCGTGTACCTGTCCATATCCATCCAAACCTTTCCTTTCTGAGTACCAGTCCATATCCCTCTAAACCTTTCCTATCCGTGTACCTGTCCATATCCCTCTAAACCTTTCCTATCCGTGTACCTGTCCGTATCCCTCTAAACCTTTCCTATCCATGTACCTGTCCGTATCCCTCCAAACCTTTCGTTTCCGAGTACCAGTCCATATCCCTCTAAACCTTTCCTATCCGTGTACCTGTCCGTATCCCTCTGAAACTTTCCTATCTGTTTACCTGTCCTTATACCTCTAAACCATTCCTATCCTTGTACCAGTCCTTATACCTCTAAACCATTCCTATCCGTGTACCTGTTTATATCCCTCTAAGCCTTTCCTATCCGTATCCTTCTAAACTTTTCCTATCGGTTTACCTGTCCATATGACACTAAACCTTTCCTATCCATGTACCTGTCCGTATCCCTCCAAACCTTTCCTTTCCGAGTACCTGTCCATATCCCTCTAAACCTTTCCTATCCGTGTACCTGTCCATATCCCACTAAACCTTTCCTATCCGTGTACATGTCCGTATCCCCCTGAACCTTTCCTATTCGTGTACCTATCCGTATCCCTCTAAAACTTTCCTATCCACCACTCCGTATCTCTCTAAACCTTTCCTATCCGTGTACCTGTCCGTATCCCTCTAAACCTTTCCTATCCATGTACCTGTCCATATCCCTCTAAACCTTTCCTATCTGTGTACCTGTCCATATCCCTCTAAACGTTTCCTATCCGTATCCCTCTAAACCTTTCCTATCCGTGTACCTGTCCGTATCCCTCTAAACATTTCCTATCCATATCCCTCTAAACCTTTCCAATCCGTTTACCTATCTGTGTACCTGTCCGTATCCCTCTGAACCTTTCCTATCCGTGTACCTGTCCGTATCCCTCTAAACCTTTCCTATCCACCTCTCCGTAACCCTCTTAACTTTTCCTTTCCGTGTACCTGTCCATATTCCTCTAAACCTTTCCTATCTGTGTACCTGTCCATATCCCTCTAAACCTTTCCTATTCGTGTACCTGTCCGTATCCCTCTAAACCTTTCCTATCTGTCTACCTGTCCGTAGCCCTCTAAACCTTTCCTTTCCGAGTACCTGTCCGTATCCCTCATAACCTTTCCTATCCGTGCACCTGTCCGTATCCCTCTGAACCTTTCCTATCCGTGTACCTGTCCGTATCCCTCTGAACCTTTCCTATCCGTATACCTGTCCGTATCCCTCTGAACCTTTCCTATCCGTGTACCTGTCCGTATCCCTCTGAACCTTTCCTATCCGTATACCTGTCCGTATCCCTCTAAACCTTTCCTATCCACCTCTCCGTGTCCCTCCAAACCTTTCCTTTCCGAGTACCTGTCCATATCCCTCTAAACCTTTCCTATCCGTGTACCTGTCCATATCCCTCTAAACCTTTCCTATCCGTGTACCTGTCCATATCCCTCTGAACCTTTCCTATCGGTGTACCTTTCCGTATCCCTCTAAACCTTTCCTAGCCGTGCACCTGTCCGTTATCCTCTAAGTCTTTCCTATCTGTGTACGCGTCCGTATCCCTCTGAACCTTTCTTATCCGTTTACCTGTCCATATACCTCTAAACCATTCCTATCCTTATACATGTCCTTATACCTCTAAACCATTCCTATCCGTGTACCTGTTTATATCCCTCTAAACCTTTCCTATCCGTATCCCTCTAAACTTTTCCTATCCATGTACCTGTCCATATCCCTCTAAATCTTTCCTATCCGTGTACCTGTCCATATGACTCTAAACCTTTCCTATTCGTGTACCTGTCCGTATCCCTCTAAACCTTTCCTATCCATGTACCTGTCCGTATCCCGCCAAACCTTTCCTTTCTGAGTACCTGTCCATATCCCTCTAAACATTTCCTATCCGTGTACCTGTCCATATCCCACTAAACCTTTCCTATCCGTGTACCTGTCCGTATCCCTCTGAACCTTTCCTATTCTTGTACCTGTCCGTATCCCTCTGAACCTTTCCTATCCGTGTGCCTGTTCGTATCCCTCTAAACCTTTCCTATCCGTATCCCTCTAAACCTTTCCTATCCATGTACCTGTCCATATCCCTCTAAACCTTTCCTATCCGTGTACCTGTCCGTATCCCTCTAAACATTTCCTATCCATATCCCTCTAAATCTTTCCAATCCGTTTACCTATCTGTGTACCTGTCCGTATCCCTCAGAACCTTTCCTATCCGTGTACCTGTCCGTATCCCTCTAAACCTTTCCTATCCACCTCTCCGTATCCCTCTTAACCTTTCCTTTCCGTGTACCTGTCCATATTCCTCTAAACCTTTCCTATCTGTGCACCTGTCCATATCCCTCTAAACCTTTCCTATTCGTGTACCTGTCCGTATCCCTCTAAACCTTTCCTATCCGTGTACCTGTCCGTAGCCCTCTAAACCTTTCCTTTCCGAGTACCTGTCCGTATCCCTCTTAACCTTTCCTATCCGTGTTCCTGTCCGTATCCCTCTGAAGTTTCCTATCCGTGTACCTGTCCGTATCCCTCTGAACCTTTCCTATCCGTATACCTGTCCGTATCCCTCTAAACCTTTCCTATCCACCTCTCCGTATCCCTCTAAACTTTTCCTATCCATGTTCCTGTCCGTATCCCTCCAAACCTTTCCTTTCTGAGTACCAGTCCATATCCCTCTAAACCTTTCCTATCCGTGTACCTGTCCATATCCCTCTAAACCTTTCCTATCCGTGTACCTGTCCGTATCCCTCTAAACCTTTCCTATCCATGTACCTGTCCGTATCCCTCCAAACCTTTCGTTTCCGAGTACCAGTCCATATCCCTCTAAACCTTTCCTATCCGTGTACCTGTCCGTATCCCTCTGAAACTTTCCTATCTGTTTACCTGTCCTTATACCTCTAAACCATTCCTATCCTTGTACCAGTCCTTATACCTCTAAACCATTCCTATCCGTGTACCTGTTTATATCCCTCTAAGCCTTTCCTATCCGTATCCTTCTAAACTTTTCCTATCGGTTTACCTGTCCATATGACACTAAACCTTTCCTATCCATGTACCTGTCCGTATCCCTCCAAACCTTTCCTTTCCGAGTACCTGTCCATATCCCTCTAAACCTTTCCTATCCGTGTACCTGTCCATATCCCACTAAACCTTTCCTATCCGTGTACATGTCCGTATCCCCCTGAACCTTTCCTATTCGTGTACCTATCCGTATCCCTCTAAAACTTTCCTATCCACCACTCCGTATCTCTCTAAACCTTTCCTATCCGTGTACCTGTCCGTATCCCTCTAAACCTTTCCTATCCATGTACCTGTCCATATCCCTCTAAACCTTTCCTATCTGTGTACCTGTCCATATCCCTCTAAACGTTTCCTATCCGTATCCCTCTAAACCTTTCCTATCCGTGTACCTGTCCGTATCCCTCTAAACATTTCCTATCCATATCCCTCTAAACCTTTCCAATCCGTTTACCTATCTGTGTACCTGTCCGTATCCCTCTGAACCTTTCCTATCCGTGTACCTGTCCGTATCCCTCTAAACCTTTCCTATCCACCTCTCCGTAACCCTCTTAACTTTTCCTTTCCGTGTACCTGTCCATATTCCTCTAAACCTTTCCTATCTGTGTACCTGTCCATATCCCTCTAAACCTTTCCTATTCGTGTACCTGTCCGTATCCCTCTAAACCTTTCCTATCTGTCTACCTGTCCGTAGCCCTCTAAACCTTTCCTTTCCGAGTACCTGTCCGTATCCCTCATAACCTTTCCTATCCGTGCACCTGTCCGTATCCCTCTGAACCTTTCCTATCCGTGTACCTGTCCGTATCCCTCTGAACCTTTCCTATCCGTATACCTGTCCGTATCCCTCTGAACCTTTCCTATCCGTGTACCTGTCCGTATCCCTCTGAACCTTTCCTATCCGTATACCTGTCCGTATCCCTCTAAACCTTTCCTATCCACCTCTCCGTGTCCCTCCAAACCTTTCCTTTCCGAGTACCTGTCCATATCCCTCTAAACCTTTCCTATCCGTGTACCTGTCCATATCCCTCTAAACCTTTCCTATCCGTGTACCTGTCCATATCCCTCTGAACCTTTCCTATCGGTGTACCTTTCCGTATCCCTCTAAACCTTTCCTAGCCGTGCACCTGTCCGTTATCCTCTAAGTCTTTCCTATCTGTGTACGCGTCCGTATCCCTCTGAACCTTTCTTATCCGTTTACCTGTCCATATACCTCTAAACCATTCCTATCCTTATACATGTCCTTATACCTCTAAACCATTCCTATCCGTGTACCTGTTTATATCCCTCTAAACCTTTCCTATCCGTATCCCTCTAAACTTTTCCTATCCATGTACCTGTCCATATCCCTCTAAATCTTTCCTATCCGTGTACCTGTCCATATGACTCTAAACCTTTCCTATTCGTGTACCTGTCCGTATCCCTCTAAACCTTTCCTATCCATGTACCTGTCCGTATCCCGCCAAACCTTTCCTTTCTGTGTACCTGTCCATATCCCTCTAAACATTTCCTATCCGTGTACCTGTCCATATCCCACTAAACCTTTCCTATCCGTGTACCTGTCCGTATCCCTCTGAACCTTTCCTATTCTTGTACCTGTCCGTATCCCTCTGAACCTTTCCTATCCGTGTGCCTGTTCGTATCCCTCTAAACCTTTCCTATCCGTATCCCTCTAAACCTTTCCTATCCATGTACCTGTCCATATCCCTCTAAACCTTTCCTATCCGTGTACCTGTCCGTATCCCTCTAAACATTTCCTATCCATATCCCTCTAAATCTTTCCAATCCGTTTACCTATCTGTGTACCTGTCCGTATCCCTCAGAACCTTTCCTATCCGTGTACCTGTCCGTATCCCTCTAAACCTTTCCTATCCACCTCTCCGTATCCCTCTTAACCTTTCCTTTCCGTGTACCTGTCCATATTCCGCTAAACCTTTCCTATCTGTGCACCTGTCCATATCCCTCTAAACCTTTCCTATTCGTGTACCTGTCCGTATCCCTCTAAACCTTTCCTATCCGTGTACCTGTCCGTAGCCCTCTAAACCTTTCCTTTCCGAGTACCTGTCCGTATCCCTCTTAACCTTTCCTATCCGTGTTCCTGTCCGTATCCCTCTGAAGTTTCCTATCCGTGTACCTGTCCGTATCCCTCTGAACCTTTCCTATCCGTATACCTGTCCGTATCCCTCTAAACCTTTCCTATCCACCTCTCCGTATCCCTCTAAACTTTTCCTATCCATGTACCTGTCCGTATCCCTCCAAACCTTTCCTTTCTGAGTACCAGTCCATATCCCTCTAAACCTTTCCTATCTGTGTACCTGTCCATATCCCTCTGAACCTTTCCTGTCCGTGTACCTGTCCGTATCCCTCTAAATCTTTCCTGTCCGTGTACCTGTCCGTATCCCTCTAAACCTTTCCTGTCCGTGTACCTGTCCGTATCCCTCTAACTCTTTCCTATCCATATACCTGTCCATATCCCACTAAATCTTTCCTATCCGTTTACCTGTCCATATGACTCTAAACGTTTCCTATCCGTGTACCTGTCCATATCCATCCAAACCTTTCCTTTCTGAGTACCAGTCCATATCCCTCTAAACCTTTCCTATCCGTGTACCTGTCCATATCCCTCTAAACCTTTCCTATCCGTGTACCTGTCCGTATCCCTCTAAACCTTTCCTATCCATGTACCTGTCCGTATCCCTCCAAACCTTTCGTTTCCGAGTACCAGTCCATATCCCTCTAAACCTTTCCTATCCGTGTACCTGTCCGTATCCCTCTGAAACTTTCCTATCTGTTTACCTGTCCTTATACCTCTAAACCATTCCTATCCTTGTACCAGTCCTTATACCTCTAAACCATTCCTATCCGTGTACCTGTTTATATCCCTCTAAGCCTTTCCTATCCGTATCCTTCTAAACTTTTCCTATCGGTTTACCTGTCCATATGACTCTAAACCTTTCCTATTCGTGTACCTGTCCATATCCCACGAAACCTTTCCTATCCGTGTACATGTCCGTATCCCCCTGAATCTTTCCTATTCGTGTACCTGTCCGTATCCCTCTAAAACTTCCCTATCCACCACTCCGTATCTCTCTAAACCTTTCCTATCCGTGTACCTGTCCGTATCCCTCTAAAACTTTCCTATCCATGTACCTGTCCATATCCCTCTAAACCTTTCCTATCTGTGTACCTGTCCATATCCCTCTAAACGTTTCCTATCCGTATCCCTCTAAACCTTTCCTATCCGTGTACCTGTCCGTTTCCCTCTAAACATTTCCTATCCATATCCCTCTAAACCTTTCCAATCCGTTTACCTACCTGTGTACCTGTCCGTATCCCTCTGAACCTTTCCTATCCGTGTACCTGTCCGTATCCCTCTAAACCTTTCCTATCCACCTCTCCGTAACCCTCTTAACTTTTCCTTTCCGTGTACCTGTCCATATTCCTCTAAACCTTTCCTATCTGTGTATCTGTCCATATCCCTCTAAACCTTTCCTATTCGTGTACCTGTCCGTATCCCTCTAAACCTTTCCTATCTGTGTACCTGTCCGTAGCCCTCTAAACCTTTCCTTTCCGAGTACCTGTCTGTATCCCTCCAAAACTTTCCTTTCCGAGTACCAGTCCATATCCCTCTAAACCTTTCCCATCCGTGTACCTATCCGTATCCCACTAAATCTTGTTATTCGTGTACCTGTCCATATCCCTCTAACCCTTTCCTATTCGTGTACCTGTCCGTGTCCCTCCAAACCTTTCCTTTCCGAGTACTTGTCTGTATCCCTCTAAACCTTTCCTATCCGTGTTCCTGTCCATATCCCTCTAAACCTTTCCTATCCGTGTACCTGTCCGTATCCCTCTGAAACTTTCCTATCCGTGTACCTTTCCGTATCCCTCTAAACCTTTCCTAGCCGTGCACCTGTCCGTTATCCTCTAAGTCTTTCCTATCCGTGTACACGTCCGTATCCCTCTAAACCTTTCCTATCTGTGTACCTGTCCATATACCTCTAAACCTTTCCTATCCGTATCCCTCTAAACCTTTCCTATCCATGTACCTGTCCATATCCCTCTAAACCTTTCCTATCCATATACCTGTCCGTATCCCTCTGAACCTTTCCTATCCGTGTACCTGTCCGTATCCCTCTGAACCTTTCCTATCCGTATACCTGTCCGTATCCCTCTAAACCTTTCCTATCCACCTCTCCGTGTCCCTCCAAACCTTTCCTTTCCGAGTACCTGTCCATATCCCTCTAAACCTTTCCTATCCGTGTACCTGTCCATATCCCTCTAAACCTTTCCTATCCGTGTACCTGTCCATATCCCTCTGAACCTTTCCTATTGGTGTACCTTTCCGTATCCCTCTAAACCTTTCCTAGCCGTGCACCTGTCCGTTATCCTCTAAGTCTTTCCTATCCGTGTACACGTCCGTATCCCTCTGAACCTTTCCTATCCGTTTACCTGTCCATATACCTCTAAACCACTCCTATCCTTATACATGTCCTTATACCTCTAAACCATTCCTATCCGTGTACCTGTTTATATCCCTCTACACCTTTCCTATCCGTATCCCTCTAAACTTTTCCTATCCATGTACCTGTCCGTATCCCTCTGAACCTTTCCTATCCGTGTACCTGTCCGTATCCCTCTGAACCTTTCCTATCCGTATACCTGTCCGTATCCCTCTGAACCTTTCCTATCCGTGTACCTGTCCGTATCCCTCTGAACCTTTCCTATCCTTATACCTGTCCGTATCCCTCTAAACCTTTCCTATCCACCTCTCCGTGTCCCTCCAAACCTTTCCTTTCTGAGTACCTGTCCATATCCCTCTAAACCTTTCCTATCCGTGTACCTGTCCATATCCCTCTAAACCTTTCCTATCCGTGTACCTGTCCATATCCCTCTGAACCTTTCCTATCGGTGTACCTTTCCGTATCCCTCTAAACCTTTCCTAGCCGTGCACCTGTCCGTTATCCTCTAAGTCTTTCCTATCCGTGTACACGTCCGTATCCCTCTGAACCTTTCCTATCCGTTTACCTGTCCATATACCTCTAAACCATTCCTATCCTTATACATGTCCTTATACCTCTAAACCATTCCTATCCATGTACCTGTTTATATCCCTCTAAACCTTTCCTATCCGTATCCCTCTAAACTTTTCCTATCCATGTACCTGTCCATATCCCTCTAAATCTTTCCTATCCGTGTACCTGTCCATATGACTCTAAACCTTTCCTATTCGTGTACCTGTCCGTATCCCTCTAAACCTTTCCTATCCATGTACCTGTCCGTATCCCTCCAAACCTTTCCTTTCTGAGTACCTGTCCATATCCCTCTAAACATTTCCTATCCGTGTACCTGTCCATATCCCACTAAACCTTTCCTATCCGTGTACCTGTCCGTATCCCTCTGAACCTTTCCTATTGTTGTACCTGTCCGTATCCCTCTGAACCTTTCCTATCCGTGTGCCTGTTCGTATCCCTCTAAAACTTTCCTATCCACCACTCCGTATCTCTCTAAACCTTTCCTATCCGTGTACCTGTCCGTTATCCTCTAAACCTTTCCTATCCGTGTACGTCCGTGTCCCTCTGAACCTTTCCTGTCCGTGTACCTGTCCGTATCCCTCTAAATCTTTCCTATCCGTGTACCTGCCCGTATCCCTCTAAACCTGTCCTATCTGTGTACCTGTCCATATCCCTCTAAACCTTTCCTATCCATGTACCTGTCCATATCCCTCTAAAACTTTCCTATCTGTGTACCTGTCCATATCCCTCTAAACCTTTCCTATCCGTATCCCTCTAAACCTTTCCTATCCATGTACCTGTCCATATCCTTCTAAACCTTTCCTATCCGTGTACCTGTCCATATCCCTCTAAACGTATCCTATCCGTATCCCTCTAAACCTTTCCTATCCGTGTACCTGTCCGTATCCCTCTAAACATTTCCTATCCATATCCATCTAAACCTTTCCAATCCGTTTACCTATCTGTGTACCTGTCCGTATCCCTCTGAACCTTTCCTATCCGTGTACCTGTCCGTATCCCTCTAAACCTTTCCTATCCACCTCTCCGTATCCCTCTTAACCTTTCCTTTCCGTGTACCTGTCCATATTCCTCTAAACCTTTCCTATCTGTGCACCTGTCCATATCCCTCTAAACCTTTCCTATTCGTATACCTGTCCGTATCCCTCTAAACCTTTCCTATCCGTGTACCTGTCCGTAGCCCTCTAAACCTTTCCTTTCCGAGTACCTGTCCGTATCCCTCTTAACCTTTCCTATCGGTGTTCCTGTCCGTATCCCTCTGAAGTTTCCTATCCGTGTACCTGTCCGTATCCCTCTGAACCTTTCCTATCCGTATACCTGTCCGTATCCCTCTAAACCTTTCCTATCCACCTCTCCGTATCCCTCTAAACTTTTCCTATCCATGCACCTGTCCGTATCCCTCCAAACCTTTCCTTTCTGAGTACCAGTCCATATCACTCTAAACCTTTCCTATCCGTGTACCTGTCCATATCCCTCTGAACCTTTCCTGTCCGTGTACCTGTCCGTATCCCTCTAAACCTTTCCTGTCCGTGTACCTGTCCGTATCCCTCTAAACCTTTCCTGTCCGTGTACCTGTCCATATCCCTCTAACTCTTTCCTATCCATATACCTGTCCATATCCCACTAAATCTTTCCTATCCATATACCTGTCCGTATCCCTCTGAACCTTTCCTATCCGTGTACCTGTCCGTATCCCTCTGAACCTTTCCTATCCGTGTACCTGTCCGTATCCCTCTGAACCTTTCCGAGCCGTGTACCTGTCCGTTATCCTCTAAACCTTTCCTATCCATGTACCTGTCCATATCCCTCTAAACCTTTCCTATCCGTGTCCCTGTCCATATCCCTCTAAACGTTTCCTATCCGTATCCCTCTAAACCTTTCCTATCTGTATACCTCTAAACCTTTCCTATCCGTGTACCTGTCCATATCCCTCTACATCTTTCCTATCCATGTACCTGTCCATATCCCTCTAAATCTTTCCTATCGGTGTACCTGTCTGTACCCCTCTAAACCTTTCCTATCCATGTACCTGTCCATATCCCTCTAAATCTTTCCTATCCATGTACCTGTCCATATCCCTCTAAATCTTTCCTATCCGTGTACCTGTCCGTATCCCTCTAAACCTTTCCTATCCGTGTACCTGTACATATCCCACTAAACTGTTACTATCCGTATCCCTCTAAACCCTTCCTATCCGTGTACCTGTCCATATCCCTCTGAACCTTTCCTATCCGTGTACCTGTCCGTATCCCTCTGAACCTTTCCTAGCCGTGTACCTGTCCGTTATCCTCTAAACCTTTCCTATCCATGTACCTGTCCATATCCCTCTAAACCTTTCCTATTCGTGTCCCTGTCCATATCCCTCTAAACGTTTCCTATCCGTATCCCTCTAAACCTTTCCTATCCGTGTACCTGTCCATATCCCTCTAAACCTTTCCTATTCGTGTACCTGTCCATATCCCTCTAAACCTTTCCTATCCGTGTACCTGTCCGTATCCCTCTGAACCTTTCCCATCCGTATCCCTCTAAACCTTTCCTATCCATGTACCTGTCCATATCCCTCTAAACCTTTCCTATCTGTGTACCTGTCCATATCCCTCTAAACCTTTCCTATCCGTATCCCTCCAAACCTTTCCTATCCGTGTACCTGTACATATCCCACTAAACCGTTCCTATCCGTATCCCTCTAAACCCTTCCTATCCGTGTACCTGTCCATATCCCTCTAAATCTTTCCTATCCGTGTACCTGTCCATATCCCTCTAAACCTTTCCTATTCGTGTACTTGTCCGTATCCCTCTAAACCTTTCCTATCCGTGTCGCTGTCCCTATTCCTCTGAACCTTTCCCATCCGTGTACCTGTCCATATCCCTCTAAAGCTTTCCTATCCAAGTACCTGTCCATATCCCTGTGAACCTCTCCTATCCGTGTACCTGTCCATATCCCACTAAATCTTTCCTATTCGTGTACCTTTCCATATCCCTCTGAACCTTTCCTATTCGTGTACCTGTCCGTGTCCCTCCAAACCTTTCCTGTCCGTGTACCTGTCCATATCCCTCTAAACCTTTCCTATCCGTGTACCTGTCCGTATCCCTCTGAACCTTTCCTAGCCGTGTACCTGTCCGTTATCCTCTAAACCTTTCCTATCCATGTACCTGTCCATATCCCTCTAAACCTTTCCTATCCGTGTCCCTGTCCATATCCCTCTAAACGTTTCCTATCCGTATCCCTCTAAACCTTTCCTATCCGTGTACCTGTCCATATCCCTCTAAACCTTTCCTATTCGTGTACCTGTCCATATCCCTCTAAACCTTTCCTATCCGTGTACCTGTCCGTATCCCTCTGAACCTTTCCTATCCGTATCCCTCTAAACCTTTCCTATCCATGTACCTGTCCATATCCCTCTAAACCTTTCCTATCTGTGTACCTGTCCATATCCCTCTAAACCTTTCCTATCCGTATCCCTCCAAACCTTTCCTATCCGTGTACCTGTCCATATCCCTCTAAACCTTTCCTATCCGTGTACCTGACCATATCCCTCTAAACCTTTCCTATCCATGTACCTGTCTGTATCCCTCTAAACCTTTCCTATCCATGTACCTGTCCGTATCCCTCTAAACCTTTCCTATCCATGTACCTGTCCATATCCCTCTAAACCTTTCCTATCTGTGTACCTGTCCATATCCCTCTAAACGTTTCCTATCCTTATCCCTCTAAACCTTTCCTATCCGTGTACCTGTCCATATCCCTCTAAACCTTTCCGATTCGTGTACCTGACCATATCCCTCTAAACCTTTCCTATCCATGTACCTGACTGTATCCCTCTAAACCTTTCCTATCCATGTACCTGTCCGTATCCCTCTAAATCTTTCCTATCCATGTACCTGTCCATATCCCTCTAAATCTTTCCTATCCATGTACCTGTCCATATCCCTCTAAATCTTTCCTATCCGTGTACCTGTCCGTATCCCTCTAAACCTTTCCTATCCGTGTACCTGTACATATCCCACTAAACCGTTCCTATCCGTATCCCTCTAAACCCTTCCTATCCGTGTACCTGTCCATATCCCTCTAAATCTTTCCTATCCGTGTACCTGTCCATATCACTCTGAACCTTTCGTATTCGTGTACCTGTCCGTATCCCTCTAAACCTTTCCTATCCGTGTCGCTGTCCATATCCCTCTAAACCTTTCCTATCTGTGTACCTGTCCATATCCCTCAAAACCTTTCCTATTCGTGTACCTGTCCGTATCCCTCTGAACCTTTCCTATCCGTGTACCAGTCCGTATCCCTCTGAACCTTTCCTATCCGTGTACCTGTCCGTATCCCTCTAAACCTTTCCTATCCACCTCTCCATATCCCTCTAAACCTTTCCTATTCATGTACCTGTCCATATCCCTCTGAAACTTTCCTGTCCGTGTACCTGTCCGTATCCCTCTAAATCTTTCCTGTCCGTGTACCTGTCCGTATCCCTCTAAAACTTTCCTATCTGTGTACCTGTCCGTATCCCACTAAACCTTTCCTAGCCATGTACCTGTCCATATCCCTCTAAACTTTTCCTATCCGTGTACCTATCCATATCCCTCTAAACGTTTCCTATCCGTATCCCTCTAAACCTTTCCTATCCGTGTACCTGTCCATATCCCTCTAAACCTTTCGTATCCGTGTACCTGACCATATCCCTCTAAACCTTTCCTATCCATGTACCTGACTGTATCCCTCTAAACCTTTTCTATCCATGTACCTGTCCGTATCCCTCTAAATCTTTCCTATCCATGTACCTGTCCATATCCCTCTAAATCTTTCCTATCCATGTACCTGTCCATATCCCTCTAAATCTTTCCTATCCGTGTACCTGTCCGTATCCCTCTAAACCTTTCCTATCCGTGTACCTGTACATATCCCACTAAACCGTTCCTATCCGTATCCCTCTAAACCCTTCCTATCCGTGTACCTGTCCATATCCCTCTAAACGTTTCCTATCCGTGTACCTGTCCATATCCCTCTAAACCTTTCCTATCCGTGTACCTGTCCATATCCCTCTAAACCTTTTCTATCCATGTACCAGTCTGTATCCCTCTAAACCTTTCCTATCCATGTACCTGTCCGTATCCCTCTAAACCTTTCCTATCCATGTACCTGTCTAGATCCCTCTAAACCTTTCCTATCCGTGTACCTGTCCGTATCCCTCTAATCCTTTCCTTTCCGATTACCTGTCCGTATCCCTCTAAACCTTTCCTATCCGTGTCGCTGTCCATATCCCTCTAAACCTTTCCTATCCGTGTACCTGTACATATCCCACTAAACCGTTCCTCTCCGTATCCCTCTAAACCCTTCCTATCCGTGTACCTGTCCATATCCCTCTAAATCTTTCCTATCCGTGTACCTGTCCATATCACTCTGAACCTTTCCTATTCGTGTACCTGTCCTGATCCCTCTAAACCTTTCCTATCCGTGTCGCTGTCCATATTCCTCTAAACCTTTCCTATCTGTGTACCTGTCCATATCCCTCTAAACCTTTCCTATTCGTGTACCTGTCCGTATCCCTCTAAACCTTTCCTATCCGTGTCGCTGTCCCTATTCCTCTGAACCTTTCCCATCCGTGTACCTGTCCATATCCCTCTAAAGCTTTCCTATCCAAGTACCTGTCCATTTCCTTGTGAACCTCACCTATCCGTGTACCTGTCCATATCCCACTAAATCTTTCCTATTCGTGTACCTTTCCATATCCCTCTGAACCTTTCCTATTCGTGTACCTGTCCGTGTCACTCCAAACCTTTCCTATCCGTGTACCTGTCCATATCCCTCAGAACCTTTCCTATCCGTGTACCTGTCCGTATCCCTCTGAACCTTTCCGAGCCGTGTACCTGTCCGTTATCCTCTAAACCTTTCCTATCCATGTACCTGTCCATATCCCTCTAAACCTTTCCTATCCGTGTCCCTGTCCATATCCCTCTAAACGTTTCCTATCCGTATCCCTCTAAACCTTTCCTATCCGTGTACCTGTCCATATCCCTCTAAACCTTTCCTAGTCGTGTACCTGTCCATATCCCTCTAAACCTTTCCTATCCGTGTACCTGTCCGTATCCCTCTGAACCTTTCCTATCCGTATCCCTCTAAACCTTTCCTATCCATGTACCTGTCCATATCCCTCTAAACCTTTCCTATCTGTGTACCTGTCCATATCCCTCTAAACCTTTCCTATCCGTGTACCTGACCATATCCCTCTAAACCTTTCCTATCCATGTACCTGTCTGTATCTCTCTAAACCTTTCCTATCCATGTACCTGTCCGTATCCCTCTAAACCTTTCCTATCCATGTACCTGTCCATATCCCTCTAAACCTTTCCTATCCGTGTACCTGACCATATCCCTCTAAACCTTTCCTATCCGTGTACCTGTCCATATACCTCTAAACCTTTCCTATCCGTGTACCTGACCATATCCCTCTAAACCTTTCCTATCCATGTACCTGACTGTATCCCTCTAAACCTTTCCTATCCATGTACCTGTCCGTATCCCTCTAAATCTTTCCTATCCATGTACCTGTCCATATCCCTCTAAATCTTTCCTATCCATGTACCTGTCCATATCCCTCTAAATCTTTCCTATCCGTGTACCTGTCCATATCCCTCTAAACCTTTCCAATCCGTGTACCTGTACATATCCCACTAAACCGTTCCTATCCGTATCCCTCTAAACCCTTCCTATCCGTGTACCTGTCCATATCCCTCTAAATCTTTCCTATCCGTGTACCTGTCCATATCCCTCTAAACCTTTCCTATTCGTGTACCTGTCCGTATCCCTCTAAACCTTTCCTATCCGTGTCGCTGTCCCTATTCCTCTGAACCTTTCCCATCCGTGTACCTGTCCATATCCCTCTAAAGCTTTCCTATCCAAGTACCTGTCCATATCCCTGTGAACCTCTCCTATCGGTGTACCTGTCCATATCCCACTAAATCTTTCCTATTCGTGTACCTTTCCATATCCCTCTGAACCTTTCCTATTCGTGTACCTGTCCGTGTCCCTCCAAACCTTTCCTATCCGTGTACCTGTCCATATCCCTCTAAACCTTTCCTATCCGTGTACCTGTCCGTATCCCTCTGAAACTTTCCTAGCCGTGTACCTGTCCGTTATCCTCTAAACCTTTCCTATCCATGTACCTGTCCATATCCCTCTAAACCTTTCCTATCCGTGTCCCTGTCCATATCCCTCTAAACGTTTCCTATCCATATCCCTCTAAACCTTTCCTATCCATGTACCTGTCCATATCCCTCTAAACCTTTCCTATTCGTGTACCTGTCCATATCCCTCTAAACCTTTCCTATCCGTGTACCTGTCCGTATCCCTCTGAACCTTTCCTATCCGTATCCCTCTAAACCTTTCCTATCCATGTACCTGTCCATATCCCTCTAAACCTTTCCTATCTGTGTACCTGTCCATATCCCTCTAAACCTTTCCTATCCGTATCCCTCCAAACCTTTCCTATCCGTGTACCTGTCCATATCCCTCTAAACCTTTCCTATCCGTGTACCTGACCATATCCCTCTAAACCTTTCCTATCCATGTACCTGTCTGTATCCCTCTAAACCTTTCCTATCCATGTACCTGTCCGTATCCCTCTAAACCTTTCCTATCCATGTACCTGTCCATATCCCTCTAAACCTTTCCTATCTGTTTACCTGTCCATATCCCTCTAAACGTTTCCTATCCGTATCCCTCTAAACCTTTCCTATCCGTGTACCTGTCCATATCCCTCTAAACCTTTCCTATTCGTGTACCTGACCATATCCCTCTAAACCTTTCCTATCCATGTACCTGACTGTATCCCTCTAAACCTTTCCTATCCATGTACCTGTCCGTATCCCTCTAAATCTTTCCTATCCATGTACCTGTCCATATCCCTCTAAATCTTTCCTATCCATGTACCTGTCCATATCCCTCTAAATATTTCCTATCCGTGTACCTGTCCGTATCCCTCTAAACCTTTCCTATCCGTGTACCTGTACATATCCCACTAAACCGTTCCTATCCGTATCCCTCTAAACCCTTCCTATCCGTGTACCTGTCCATATCCCTCTAAATCTTTCCTATCCGTGTACCTGTACATATCACTCTGAACCTTTCGTATTCGTGTACCTGTCCGTATCCCTCTAAACCTTTCCTATCCGTGTCGCTGTCCATATCCCTCTAAACCTTTCCTATCTGTGTACCTGTCCATATCCCTCTAAACCTTTCCTATTCGTGTACCTGTCCGTATCCCTCTGAACCTTTCCTATCCGTGTACCAGTCCGTATCCCTCTGAACCTTTCCTATCCGTGTACCTGTCGGTATCCCTCTAAACCTTTCCTATCCACCTCTCCATATCCCTCTAAACCTTTCCTATCCGTATCCCTCTAAACCTTTCCTATCTCTTTCCCCGTCCGTATCCCTCTAATCCTTTCCTATCCGTGTACCTGTCCGTATCCCTCTGAACCTTTCCTATTCGTGTACCTGTCCGTGTCCCTCTAAACCTTTCCTATTCATGTACCTGTCCATATCCCTCGGAAACTTTCCTGTCCGTGTACCTGTCCGTATCCCTCTAAATCTTTCCTGTCCGTGTACCTGTCCGTATCCCTCTAAAACTTTCCTATCTGTGTACCTGTCCGTATCCCACTAAACGTTTCCTATCCATGTACCTGTCCATATCCCTCTAAACTTTTCCTATCCGTGTACCTATCCATATCCCTCTAAACGTTTCCTATCCGTATCCCTCTAAACCTTTCCTATCCGTGTACCTGTCCATATCCCTCTAAACCTTTCCTATCCGTGTACCTGACCATATCCCTCTAAACCTTTCCTATCCATGTACCTGACTGTATCCCTCTAAACCTTTCCTATCCATGTACCTGTCCGTATCCCTCTAAATCATTCCTATCCATGTACCTGTCCATATCCCTCTAAATCTTTCCTATCCATGTACCTGTCCATATCCCTCTAAATCTGTCCTATCAGTGTACCTGTCCGTATCCCTCTAAACCTTTCCTATCCGTGTACCTGTACATATCCCACTAAACCGTTCCTATCCGTATCCCTCTAAACCCTTCCTATCCGTGTACCTGTCCATATCCCTCTAAATCTTTCCTATCCGTGTACCTGTCCATATCCCTCTAAACCTTTCCTATTCGTGTACCTGTCCGTATCCCTCTAAACCTTTCCTATCCGTGTCGCTGTCCCTATTCCTCTGAACCTTTCCCATCCGTGTACCTGTCCATATCCCTCTAAAGCTTTCCTATCCAAGTACCTGTCCATATCCCTGTGAACCTCTCCTATCCGTGTACCTGTCCATATCCCACTAAATCTTTCCTATTCGTGTACCTTTCCATATCCCTCTGAACCTTTCCTATTCGTGTACCTGTCCGTGTCCCTCCAAACCTTTCCTATCCGTGTACCTGTCCATATCCCTCTAAACCTTTCCTATCCTTGTACCTGTCCGTATCCCTCTGAACCTTTCCTAGCCGTGTACCTGTCCGTTATCCTCTAAACCTTTCCTATCCATGTACCTGTCCATATCCCTCTAAACCTTTCCTATCCGTGTCCCTGTCCATATCCCTCTAAACGTTTCCTATCCGTATCCCTCTAAACCTTTCCTATCCGTGTACCTGTCCATATCCCTCTAAATCTTTCCTATCCGTGTACCTGTCCGTATCCCTCTAAACCTTTCCTATCCGTGTACCTGTACATATCCCACTAAACCGTTCCTATCCGTATCCCTCTAAACCCTTCCTATCCGTGTACCTGTCCATATCCCTCTAAATCTTTCCTATCCGTGTACCTGTCCATATCACTCTGAACCTTTCGTATTCGTGTACCTGTCCGTATCCCTCTAAACCTTTCCTATCCGTGTCGCTGTCCATATCCCTCTAAACCTTTCCTATCTGTGTACCTGTCCATATCCCTCTAAACCTTTCCTATTCGTGTACCTGTCCGTATCCCTCTGAACCTTTCCTATCCGTGTACCAGTCCGTATCCCTCTGAACCTTTCCTATCCGTGTACCTGTCCGTATCCCTCTAAACCTTTCCTATCCACCTCTCCATATCCCTCTAAACCTTTCCTATCCGTATCCCTCTAAACCTTTCCTATCTCTTTCCCCGTCCGTATCCCTCTAATCCTTTCCTATCTGTGTACCTGTCCGTATCCCTCTGAACCTTTCCTATTCGTGTACCTGTCCGTGTCCCTCTAAACCTTTCCTATTCATGTACCTGTCCATATCCCTCGGAAACTTTCCTGTCCGTGTACCTGTCCGTATCCCTCTAAATCTTTCCTGTCCGTGTACCTGTCCGTATCCCTCTAAAACTTTCCTATCTGTGTACCTGTCCGTATCCCACTAAACCTTTCCTATCCATGTACCTGTCCATATCCCTCTAAACTTTTCCTATCCGTGTACCTATCCATATCCCTCTAAACGTTTCCTATCCGTATCCCTCTAAACCTTTCCTATCCGTGTACCTGTCCATATCCCTCTAAACCTTTCCTATCCGTGTACCTGACCATATCCCTCTAAACCTTTCCTATCCATGTACCTGACTGTATCCCTCTAAACCTTTCCTATCCATGTACCTGTCCGTATCCCTCTAAATCATTCCTATCCATGTACCTGTCCATATCCCTCTAAATCTTTCCTATCCATGTACCTGTCCATATCCCTCTAAATCTGTCCTATCAGTGTACCTGTCCGTATCCCTCTAAACCTTTCCTATCCGTGTACCTGTACATATCCCACTAAACCGTTCCTATCCGTATCCCTCTAAACCCTTCCTATCCGTGTACCTGTCCATATCCCTCTAAATCTTTCCTATCCGTGTACCTGTCCATATCCCTCTAAACATTTCCTATTCGTGTACCTGTCCGTATCCCTCTAAACCTTTCCTATCCGTGTCGCTGTCCCTATTCCTCTGTACCTTTCCCATCCGTGTACCTGTCCATATCCCTCTAAAGCTTTCCTATCCAAGTACCTGTCCATATCCCTGTGAACCTCTCCTATCCGTGTACCTGTCCATATCCCACTAAATCTTTCCTATTCGTGTACCTTTCCATATCCCTCTGAACCTTTCCTATTCGTGTACCTGTCCGTGTCCCTCCAAACCTTTCCTGTCCGTGTACCTGTCCATATCCCTCTAAACCTTTACTATCCGTGTACCTGTCCGTATCCCTCTGAACCTTTCCTAGCCGTGTACCTGTCCGTTATCCTCTAAACCTTTCCTATCCATGTACCTGTCCATATCCCTCTAAACCTTTCCTATCCGTGTCCCTGTCCATATCCCTCTAAACGTTTCCTATCCGTATCCCTCTAAACCTTTCCTATCCGTGTACCTGTACATATCCCTCTAAACCTTTCCTATTCGTGTACCTGTCCATATCCCTCTAAACCTATCCTAACCGTGTACCTGTCCGTATCCCTCTGAACCTTTCCTATCCGTATCCCTCTAAACCTTTCCTATCCATGTACCTGTCCATATCCCTCTAAACCTTTCCTATCTGTGTACCTGTCCATATCCCTCTAAACCTTTCCTATCCGTATCCCTCCAAACCTTTCCTATCCGTGTACCTGTCCATATCCCTCTAAACCTTTCCTATCCGTGTACCTGACCATATCCCTCTAAACCTTTCCTATCCATGTACCTGTCTGTATCCCTCTAAACCTTTCCTATCCATGTACCTGTCCGTATCCCTCTAAACCTTTCCTATCCATGTACCTGTCCATATCCCTCTAAACCTTTCCTATCTGTGTACCTGTCCATATCCCTCTAAACGTTTCCTATCCGTATCCCTCTAAACCTTTCCTATCCGTGTACCTGTCCATATCCCTCTAAACCTTTCCTATCCGTGTACCTGACCATAACCCTCTAAACCTTTCCTATCCATGTACCTGACTGTATCCCTCTAAACCTTTCCTATCCATGTACCTGTCCGTATCCCTCTAAATCTTTCCTATCCATGTACCTGTCCATATCCCTCTAAATCTTTCCTATCCATGTACCTGTCCATATCCCTCTAAATCTTTCCTATCCGTGTACCTGTCTGTATCCCTCTAAACCTTTCCTATCCGTGTACCTGTACATATCCCACTAAACCGTTCCTATCCGTATCCCTCTAAACCCTTCCTATCCGTGTACCTGTCCATATCCCTCTAAATCTTTCCTATCCGTGTACCTGTCCATATCACTCTGAACGTTTCGTATTCGTGTACCTGTCCGTATCCCTCTAAACCTTTCCTATCCGTGTCGTTGACCATATCCCTCTAAACCTTTCCTATCTGTGTACCTGTCCATATCCCTCTAAACCTTTCCTATTCGTGTACCTGTCCGTATCCCTCTGAACCTTTCCTATCCGTGTACCAGTCCGTATCCCTCTGAACCTTTCCTATCCGTGTACCTGTCCGTATCCCTCTAAACCTTTCCTATCCACCTCTCCATATCCCTCTAAACCTTTCCTATCCGTATCCCTCTAAACCTTTCCTATCTGTGTCCCCGTCCGTATCCCTCTAATCCTTTCCTATCCGTGTACCTGTCCGTATCCCTCTGAACCTTTCCTATTCGTGTACCTGTCCGTGTCCCTCTAAACCTTTCCTATTCATGTACCTGTCCATATCCCTCTGAAACTTTCCTGTCCGTGTACCTGTCCGTATCCCTCTAAATCATTCCTGTCCGTGTACCTGTCCGTATCCCTCTAAAACTTTCCTATCTGTGTACCTGTCCGTATCCCACTAAACCTTTCCTATCCATGTACCTGTCCATATCCCTCTAAACTTTTCCTATCCGTGTTCCTATCCATATCCCTCTAAACTTGTCCTATCCGTATCCCTCTAAACCTTTCCTATCCGTGTACCTGTCCGTATCCCTTTGAACCTTTCCTATTCGTGTACCTGTCCGTGTCCCTCTAAACCTTTCCTATCCATGTACCTGTCCATATCACTCTGAACCTTTCCTGTCCGTGTACCTGTCCGTATCCCTCTAAATCTTTCCTATCCACCTCTCCATATCCCTCTAAACCTTTCCTATCTGTGTACCTGTCCGTTATCCTCTAAACCTTTCCTATCCGTGTACCTGTCCGTATCCCACTAAACCTTTCCTATCCATGTACCTGTCCATATCCCTCTAAACCTTTCCTATCTGTGTACCTGTCCATATCCCTCTAAACCTTTCCTATCCGTATCCCTCTAAACCTTTCCTATCCGTGTACCTGTCCATATCCCTCTAAACATTTCCTATCCATATCCCTCTAAACATTTCCTATCCATATCCCTCTAAACCTTTCCAATCCGTTTACCTATCCGTGTACCTGTCCGTATTCCTCTGAACCTTTCCTATCCATGTACCGGTCCGTATCCCTCTAAACCTTTCCTGTCCACCTCTCCGTATCCCTCTTAACCTTTCCTTTCCATGTACCTGTCCATATTCCTCTAAACCTTTCCTATTCGTGTACCTGTCTGTATCCCTCTAAACCTTTCCTATCCGTGTACCTGTCCGTATCCCTCTGAACCTTTCCTATTCGTGTACCTGTCCGTGTCCCTCTAAACCTTTCCTATCCATGTACCTGTCCATATCCCTCTGAACCTTTCCTGTCCGTGTACCTGTCCGTATCCCTCTAAATCTTTCCTGTCCGTGTACCTGTCCGTATCCCTCTAAAACTTTCCTATCTGTGTACCTGTCCGTTTCTCACTAAACCTTTCCTATCCATGTACCTGTCCATATCCCTCTAAACCTTTCCTATCCGTGTACCTATCCATATCCCTCTAAACTTTTCCTATCCGTATCGCTCTATACCTTTCCTATCCGTTTACCTGTCCATATCCCTCTAAATCTTTCCTATCCGTGTACCTGTCCATATCCCTCTAAACCTTTCCTATCCGTGTACCTGTCCATATCCCTCTAAACCTTTCCTATCCGTGTACCTGTCCATATCCCTCTAAACCTTTCCTATCCATGTACCAGTCTGTATCCCTCTAAACCTTTCCTATCCAAGTACCTGTCCATATCCCTCTAAACCTTTCCTATCCATGTACCTGTCTAGATCCCTCTAAACCTTTCCTATCCGTGTACCTGTCCGTATCCCTCTAATCCTTTCCTTTCCGAGTACCTGTCCGTATCCCTCTAAACCTTTCCTATCCGTGTCGCTGTCCATATCCCTCTAAACCTTTCCTATTCATGTACCTGTCCATATCCCTCTGAAACTTTCCTGTCCGTGTACCTGTCCGTATCCCTCTAAATCTTTCCTGTCCGTGTACCTGTCCGTATCCCTCTAAAACTTTCCTATCTGTGTACCTGTCCGTATCCCACTAAACCTTTCCTATCCATGTACCTGTCCATATCCCTCTAAACTTTTCCTATCCGTGTACCTATCCATATCCCTCTAAACGTTTCCTATCCGTATCCCTCTAAACCTTTCCTATCCGTGTACCTGTCCATATCCCTCTAAACCTTTCCTATCCGTGTACCTGACCATATCCCTCTAAACCTTTCCTATCCATGTACCTGACTGTATCCCTCTAAACCTTTCCTATCCATGTACCTGTCCGTATCCCTCTAAATCATTCCTATCCATGTACCTGTCCATATCCCTCTAAATCTTTCCTATCCATGTACCTGTCCATATCCCTCTAAATCTGTCCTATCAGTGTATCTGTCCGTATCCCTCTAAACCTTTCCTATCCGTGTACCTGTACATATCCCACTAAACCGTTCCTATCCGTATCCCTCTAAACCTTTCCTATTCGTGTACCTGTCCGTATCCCTCTGAACCTTTCCTATCCGTGTACCAGTCCGTATCCCTCTGAACCTTTCCTATCCGTGTACCTGTCCGTATCCCTCTAAACCTTTCCTATCCACCTCTCCATATCCCTCTAAACCTTTCCTATCCGTATCCCTCTAAACCTTTCCTATCTGTGTCCCCGTCCGTATCCCTCTAATCCTTTCCTATCCGTGTACCTGTCCGTATCCCTCTGAACCTTTCCTATTCGTGTACCTGTCCGTGTCCCTCTAAACCTTTCCTATTCATGTACCTGTCCATATCCCTCTGAAACTTTCCTGTCCGTGTACCTGTCCGTATCCCTCTAAATCTTTCCTGTCCGTGTACCTGTCCGTATCCCTCTAAAACTTTCCTATCTGTGTACCTGTCCGTATCCCACTAAACCTTTCCTATCCATGTACCTGTCCATATCCCTCTAAACTTTTCCTATCCGTGTACCTATCCATATCCCTCTAAACTTGTCCTATCCGTATCCCTCTAAACCTTTCCTACCCGTGTACCTGTCCGTATCCCTTTGAACCTTTCCTATTCGTGTACCTGTCCGTGTCCCTCTAAACCTTTCCTATCCATGTACCTGTCCATATCCCTCTGAACCTTTCCTGTCCGTGTACCTGTCCGTATCCCTCTAAATCTTTCCTATCCACCTCTCCATATCCCTCTAAACCTTTCCTATCTGTGTACCTGTCCGTTATCCTCTAAACCTTTCCTATCCGTGTACCTGTCCGTATCCCTCTAAACCTTTCCTATCTGTGTACCTGTCCGTATCCCTCTAAACCTTTCCTATCCATGTACCTGTCCATATCCCTCTAAACCTTTCCTATCTGTGTACCTGTCCATATCCCTCTAAACCTTTCCTATCCGTATCCCTCTAAACCTTTCCTATCCGTGTACCTGTCCATATCCCTCTAAACATTTCCTATCCATATCCCTCTAAACATTTCCTATCCATATCCCTCTAAACCTTTCCAATCCGTTTACCTATCCGTGTACCTGTCCGTATCCCTCTGAACCTTTCCTATCCATGTACCGCTCCGTATCCCTCTAAACCTTTCCTGTCCACCTCTCCGTATCCCTCTTAACCTTTCCTTTCCATGTAGCTGTCCATATTCCTCTAAACCTTTCCTATTCGTGTACCTGTCTGTATCCCTCTAAACCTTTCCTATCCGTGTACCTGTCCGTAGCCCTCTAAACCTTTCCTTTCCGAGTAACTGTCCGTATCCCTCTGAACCTTTCCTATCCGTGTACCTGTCCGTATCCCTCTGTACCTTTCCTATACGTGTACCTGTTCGTATCCCTCTAAACCTTTCCTATCCGTGTACCTGTCCGTATCCCTCTGAACCTTTCCTATCCGTGTACATGTCCGTATCCCTCTGAACCTTTCCTATTCGTGTACCTGTCCGTCTCCCTCTAAACCTTTCCTATCCATGTACCTGTCCATATCCCTCTAAACTTTTCCTATCCGTATCGCTCTATACCTTTCCTATCCGTGTACCTGTCCATATCCCTCTAAATCTTTCCTATCCGTGTACCTGTCCATATCCCTCTAAACCTTTCCTATCCGTGTACCTGTCCATATCCCTCTAAACATTTCCTATCCGTGTACCTGTCCATTTCCCTCTAAACCATTCCTATCCATGTACCAGTCTGTATCCCTCTAAACCTTTCCTATCCATGTACCTGTCCGTATCCCTCTAAACCTTTCCTATCCATGTACCTGTCTAGATCCCTCTAAACCTTTCCTATCCGTGTACCTGTCCGTATCCCTCTAATCCTTTCCTTTCCGAGTACCTGTCCATATCCCTCTAAACCTTTCCTATCCGTGTCGCTGTCCATATCCCTCTAAACCTTTCCTATCCGTGTACCTGTACATATCCCACTAAACCGTTCCTATCCGTATCCCTCTAAACCCTTCCTATCCGTGTACCTGTCCATATCCCTCTAAAACTTTCCTATCCGTGTACCTGTCCATATCACTCTGAACCTTTCCTATTCGTGTACCTGTCCTGATCCCTCTAAACCTTTCCTATCCGTGTCGCTGTCCATATCCCTCTAAACCTTTCCTATCTGTGTACCTGTCCATATCCCTCTAAACCTTTCCTATTCGTGTACCTGTCCGTATCCCTCTAAACCTTTCCTATCCGTGTCGCTGTCCCTATTCCTCTGAACATTTCCCATCCGTGTACCTGTCCATATCCCTCTAAAGCTTTCCTATCCAAGTACCTGTCCATATCCCTGTGAACCTCTCCTATCCGTGTACCTGTCCATATCCCACTAAATCTTTCCTATTCGTGTACCTTTCCATATCCCTCTGAACCTTTCCTATTCGTGTACCTGTCCGTGTCCCTCCAAACCTTTCCTATCCGTGTACCTGTCCATATCCCTCTGAACCTTTCCTATCCGTGTACCTGTCCGTATCCCTCTGAACCTTTCCTAGCCGTGTACCTGTCCGTTAACCTCTAAACCTTTCCTATCCATGTACCTGTCCATATCCCTCTAAACCTTTCCTATCCGTGTCCCTGTCCATATCCCTCTAAACGTTTCCTATCCGTATCCCTCTAAACCTTTCCTATCCGTGTACCTGTCCATATCCCTCTAAACCTTTCCTATTCGTGTACCTGTCCATATCCCTCTAAACCTTTCCTATCCGTGTACCTGTCCGTATCCCTCTGAACCTTTCCTATCCGTATCCCTCTAAACCTTTCCTATCCATGTACCTGTCCATATCCCTCTAAATCTTTCCTATCTGTGTACCTGTCCATATCCCTCTAAACCTTTCCTATCCGTGTACCTGACCATATCCCTCTAAACCTTTCCTATCTATGTACCTGTCTGAATCTCTCTAAACCTTTCCTATCCATGTACCTGTCCGTATCCCTCTAAACCTTTCCTACCCTTGTACCTGTCCATATCCCTCTAAACCTTTCCTATCCGTGTACCTGACCATATCCCTCTAAACCTTTCCTATCCGTGTACCTGTCCATATCCCTCTAAACCTTTCCTATCCGTGTACCTGACCATATCCCTCTAAACCTTTCCTATCCATGTACCTGACTGTATCCCTCTAAACCTTTCCTATCCATGTACCTGTCCGTATCCCTCTAAATCTTTCCTATCCATGTACCTGTCCATATCCCTCTAAATCTTTCCTATCCATGTACCTGTCCATATCCCTCTAAATCTTTCCTATCCGTGTACCTGTCCGTATCCCTCTAAACCTTTCCTATCCGTGTACCTGTACATATCCCACTAAACCGTTCCTATCCGTATCCCTCTATACCCTTCCTATCCGTGTACCTGTCCATATCCCTCTAAATCTTTCCTATCCGTGTACCTGTCCATATCCCTCTAAACCTTTCCTATTCGTGTACCGGTCCGTATCCCTCTAAACCTTTCCTATCCGTGTCGCCGTCCCTATTCCTCTGAACCTTTCCCATCCGTGTACCTGTCCATATCCCTCTAAAGCTTTCCTATCCAAGTACCTGTCCATATCCCTCTGAACCTCTCCTATCCGTGTACCTGTCCATATCCCACTAAATCTTTCCTATTCGTGTACCTTTCCATATCCCTCTGAACCTTTCCTATTCGTGTACCTGTCCGTGTCCCTCCAAACCTTTCCTATCCATGTACCTGTCCATATCCCTCTAAACCTTTCCTATCCGTGTACCTGTCCGTATCCCTCTGAACCTTTCCTAGCCGTGTACCTGTCCGTTATCCTCTAAACCTTTCCTATCCATGTAACTGTCCATATCCCTCTAAACCTTTCCTATCCGTGTCCCTGTCCATATCCCTCTAAACGTTTCCTATCCGTATCCCTCTAAACCTTTCCTATCCGTGTACCTGTCCATATCCCTCTAAACCTTTCCTATTCGTGTACCTGTCCATATCCCTCTAAACCTTTCCTATCCGTGTACCTGTCCGTATCCCTCTGAACCTTTCCTATCCGTATCCCTCTAAACCTTTCCTATCCATGTACCTGTCCATATCCCTCTAAACCTTTCCTATCTGTGTACCTGTCCATATCCCTCTAAACCTTTCCTATCCGTATCCCTCCAAACCTTTCCTATCCGTGTACCTGTCCATATCCCTCTAAACCTTTCCTATCCGTGTACCTGACCATATCCCTCTAAACCTTTCCTATCCATGTACCTGTCTGTATCCCTCTAAACCTTTCCTATCCATGTACCTGTCCGTATCCCTCTAAACCTTTCCTATCCATGTACCTGTCCATATCCCTCTAAACCTTTCCTATCTGTGTACCTGTCCATATCCCTCTAAACGTTTCCTATCCGTATCCCTCTAAACCTTTCCTATCCGTGTACCTGTCCATATCCCTCTAAACCTTTCCTATCCGTGTACCTGACCATAACCCTCTAAACCTTTCCTATCCATGTACCTGACTGTATCCCTCTAAACCTTTCCTATCCATGTACCTGTCCGTATCCCTCTAAATCTTTCCTATCCATGTACCTGTCCATATCCCTCTAAATCTTTCCTATCCATGTACCTGTCCATATCCCTCTAAATCTTTCCTATCCGTGTACCTGTCTGTATCCCTCTAAACCTTTCCTATCCGTGTACCTGTACATATCCCACTAAACCGTTCCTATCCGTATCCCTCTAAACCCTTCCTATCCGTGTACCTGTCCATATCCCTCTAAATCTTTCCTATCCGTGTACCTGTCCATATCACTCTGAACGTTTCGTATTCGTGTACCTGTCCGTATCCCTCTAAACCTTTCCTATCCGTGTCGTTGACCATATCCCTCTAAACCTTTCCTATCTGTGTACCTGTCCATATCCCTCTAAACCTTTCCTATTCGTGTACCTGTCCGTATCCCTCTGAACCTTTCCTATCCGTGTACCAGTCCGTATCCCTCTGAACCTTTCCTATCCGTGTACCTGTCCGTATCCCTCTAAACCTTTCCTATCCACCTCTCCATATCCCTCTAAACCTTTCCTATCCGTATCCCTCTAAACCTTTCCTATCTGTGTCCCCGTCCGTATCCCTCTAATCCTTTCCTATCCGTGTACCTGTCCGTATCCCTCTGAACCTTTCCTATTCGTGTACCTGTCCGTGTCCCTCTAAACCTTTCCTATTCATGTACCTGTCCATATCCCTCTGAAACTTTCCTGTCCGTGTACCTGTCCGTATCCCTCTAAATCATTCCTGTCCGTGTACCTGTCCGTATCCCTCTAAAACTTTCCTATCTGTGTACCTGTCCGTATCCCACTAAACCTTTCCTATCCATGTACCTGTCCATATCCCTCTAAACTTTTCCTATCCGTGTTCCTATCCATATCCCTCTAAACTTGTCCTATCCGTATCCCTCTAAACCTTTCCTATCCGTGTACCTGTCCGTATCCCTTTGAACCTTTCCTATTCGTGTACCTGTCCGTGTCCCTCTAAACCTTTCCTATCCATGTACCTGTCCATATCACTCTGAACCTTTCCTGTCCGTGTACCTGTCCGTATCCCTCTAAATCTTTCCTATCCACCTCTCCATATCCCTCTAAACCTTTCCTATCTGTGTACCTGTCCGTTATCCTCTAAACCTTTCCTATCCGTGTACCTGTCCGTATCCCACTAAACCTTTCCTATCCATGTACCTGTCCATATCCCTCTAAACCTTTCCTATCTGTGTACCTGTCCATATCCCTCTAAACCTTTCCTATCCGTATCCCTCTAAACCTTTCCTATCCGTGTACCTGTCCATATCCCTCTAAACATTTCCTATCCATATCCCTCTAAACATTTCCTATCCATATCCCTCTAAACCTTTCCAATCCGTTTACCTATCCGTGTACCTGTCCGTATTCCTCTGAACCTTTCCTATCCATGTACCGGTCCGTATCCCTCTAAACCTTTCCTGTCCACCTCTCCGTATCCCTCTTAACCTTTCCTTTCCATGTACCTGTCCATATTCCTCTAAACCTTTCCTATTCGTGTACCTGTCTGTATCCCTCTAAACCTTTCCTATCCGTGTACCTGTCCGTATCCCTCTGAACCTTTCCTATTCGTGTACCTGTCCGTGTCCCTCTAAACCTTTCCTATCCATGTACCTGTCCATATCCCTCTGAACCTTTCCTGTCCGTGTACCTGTCCGTATCCCTCTAAATCTTTCCTGTCCGTGTACCTGTCCGTATCCCTCTAAAACTTTCCTATCTGTGTACCTGTCCGTTTCTCACTAAACCTTTCCTATCCATGTACCTGTCCATATCCCTCTAAACCTTTCCTATCCGTGTACCTATCCATATCCCTCTAAACTTTTCCTATCCGTATCGCTCTATACCTTTCCTATCCGTTTACCTGTCCATATCCCTCTAAATCTTTCCTATCCGTGTACCTGTCCATATCCCTCTAAACCTTTCCTATCCGTGTACCTGTCCATATCCCTCTAAACCTTTCCTATCCGTGTACCTGTCCATATCCCTCTAAACCTTTCCTATCCATGTACCAGTCTGTATCCCTCTAAACCTTTCCTATCCAAGTACCTGTCCATATCCCTCTAAACCTTTCCTATCCATGTACCTGTCTAGATCCCTCTAAACCTTTCCTATCCGTGTACCTGTCCGTATCCCTCTAATCCTTTCCTTTCCGAGTACCTGTCCGTATCCCTCTAAACCTTTCCTATCCGTGTCGCTGTCCATATCCCTCTAAACCTTTCCTATTCATGTACCTGTCCATATCCCTCTGAAACTTTCCTGTCCGTGTACCTGTCCGTATCCCTCTAAATCTTTCCTGTCCGTGTACCTGTCCGTATCCCTCTAAAACTTTCCTATCTGTGTACCTGTCCGTATCCCACTAAACCTTTCCTATCCATGTACCTGTCCATATCCCTCTAAACTTTTCCTATCCGTGTACCTATCCATATCCCTCTAAACGTTTCCTATCCGTATCCCTCTAAACCTTTCCTATCCGTGTACCTGTCCATATCCCTCTAAACCTTTCCTATCCGTGTACCTGACCATATCCCTCTAAACCTTTCCTATCCATGTACCTGACTGTATCCCTCTAAACCTTTCCTATCCATGTACCTGTCCGTATCCCTCTAAATCATTCCTATCCATGTACCTGTCCATATCCCTCTAAATCTTTCCTATCCATGTACCTGTCCATATCCCTCTAAATCTGTCCTATCAGTGTATCTGTCCGTATCCCTCTAAACCTTTCCTATCCGTGTACCTGTACATATCCCACTAAACCGTTCCTATCCGTATCCCTCTAAACCTTTCCTATTCGTGTACCTGTCCGTATCCCTCTGAACCTTTCCTATCCGTGTACCAGTCCGTATCCCTCTGAACCTTTCCTATCCGTGTACCTGTCCGTATCCCTCTAAACCTTTCCTATCCACCTCTCCATATCCCTCTAAACCTTTCCTATCCGTATCCCTCTAAACCTTTCCTATCTGTGTCCCCGTCCGTATCCCTCTAATCCTTTCCTATCCGTGTACCTGTCCGTATCCCTCTGAACCTTTCCTATTCGTGTACCTGTCCGTGTCCCTCTAAACCTTTCCTATTCATGTACCTGTCCATATCCCTCTGAAACTTTCCTGTCCGTGTACCTGTCCGTATCCCTCTAAATCTTTCCTGTCCGTGTACCTGTCCGTATCCCTCTAAAACTTTCCTATCTGTGTACCTGTCCGTATCCCACTAAACCTTTCCTATCCATGTACCTGTCCATATCCCTCTAAACTTTTCCTATCCGTGTACCTATCCATATCCCTCTAAACTTGTCCTATCCGTATCCCTCTAAACCTTTCCTACCCGTGTACCTGTCCGTATCCCTTTGAACCTTTCCTATTCGTGTACCTGTCCGTGTCCCTCTAAACCTTTCCTATCCATGTACCTGTCCATATCCCTCTGAACCTTTCCTGTCCGTGTACCTGTCCGTATCCCTCTAAATCTTTCCTATCCACCTCTCCATATCCCTCTAAACCTTTCCTATCTGTGTACCTGTCCGTTATCCTCTAAACCTTTCCTATCCGTGTACCTGTCCGTATCCCTCTAAACCTTTCCTATCTGTGTACCTGTCCGTATCCCTCTAAACCTTTCCTATCCATGTACCTGTCCATATCCCTCTAAACCTTTCCTATCTGTGTACCTGTCCATATCCCTCTAAACCTTTCCTATCCGTATCCCTCTAAACCTTTCCTATCCGTGTACCTGTCCATATCCCTCTAAACATTTCCTATCCATATCCCTCTAAACATTTCCTATCCATATCCCTCTAAACCTTTCCAATCCGTTTACCTATCCGTGTACCTGTCCGTATCCCTCTGAACCTTTCCTATCCATGTACCGCTCCGTATCCCTCTAAACCTTTCCTGTCCACCTCTCCGTATCCCTCTTAACCTTTCCTTTCCATGTAGCTGTCCATATTCCTCTAAACCTTTCCTATTCGTGTACCTGTCTGTATCCCTCTAAACCTTTCCTATCCGTGTACCTGTCCGTAGCCCTCTAAACCTTTCCTTTCCGAGTAACTGTCCGTATCCCTCTGAACCTTTCCTATCCGTGTACCTGTCCGTATCCCTCTGTACCTTTCCTATACGTGTACCTGTTCGTATCCCTCTAAACCTTTCCTATCCGTGTACCTGTCCGTATCCCTCTGAACCTTTCCTATCCGTGTACATGTCCGTATCCCTCTGAACCTTTCCTATTCGTGTACCTGTCCGTCTCCCTCTAAACCTTTCCTATCCATGTACCTGTCCATATCCCTCTAAACTTTTCCTATCCGTATCGCTCTATACCTTTCCTATCCGTGTACCTGTCCATATCCCTCTAAATCTTTCCTATCCGTGTACCTGTCCATATCCCTCTAAACCTTTCCTATCCGTGTACCTGTCCATATCCCTCTAAACATTTCCTATCCGTGTACCTGTCCATTTCCCTCTAAACCATTCCTATCCATGTACCAGTCTGTATCCCTCTAAACCTTTCCTATCCATGTACCTGTCCGTATCCCTCTAAACCTTTCCTATCCATGTACCTGTCTAGATCCCTCTAAACCTTTCCTATCCGTGTACCTGTCCGTATCCCTCTAATCCTTTCCTTTCCGAGTACCTGTCCATATCCCTCTAAACCTTTCCTATCCGTGTCGCTGTCCATATCCCTCTAAACCTTTCCTATCCGTGTACCTGTACATATCCCACTAAACCGTTCCTATCCGTATCCCTCTAAACCCTTCCTATCCGTGTACCTGTCCATATCCCTCTAAAACTTTCCTATCCGTGTACCTGTCCATATCACTCTGAACCTTTCCTATTCGTGTACCTGTCCTGATCCCTCTAAACCTTTCCTATCCGTGTCGCTGTCCATATCCCTCTAAACCTTTCCTATCTGTGTACCTGTCCATATCCCTCTAAACCTTTCCTATTCGTGTACCTGTCCGTATCCCTCTAAACCTTTCCTATCCGTGTCGCTGTCCCTATTCCTCTGAACATTTCCCATCCGTGTACCTGTCCATATCCCTCTAAAGCTTTCCTATCCAAGTACCTGTCCATATCCCTGTGAACCTCTCCTATCCGTGTACCTGTCCATATCCCACTAAATCTTTCCTATTCGTGTACCTTTCCATATCCCTCTGAACCTTTCCTATTCGTGTACCTGTCCGTGTCCCTCCAAACCTTTCCTATCCGTGTACCTGTCCATATCCCTCTGAACCTTTCCTATCCGTGTACCTGTCCGTATCCCTCTGAACCTTTCCTAGCCGTGTACCTGTCCGTTAACCTCTAAACCTTTCCTATCCATGTACCTGTCCATATCCCTCTAAACCTTTCCTATCCGTGTCCCTGTCCATATCCCTCTAAACGTTTCCTATCCGTATCCCTCTAAACCTTTCCTATCCGTGTACCTGTCCATATCCCTCTAAACCTTTCCTATTCGTGTACCTGTCCATATCCCTCTAAACCTTTCCTATCCGTGTACCTGTCCGTATCCCTCTGAACCTTTCCTATCCGTATCCCTCTAAACCTTTCCTATCCATGTACCTGTCCATATCCCTCTAAATCTTTCCTATCTGTGTACCTGTCCATATCCCTCTAAACCTTTCCTATCCGTGTACCTGACCATATCCCTCTAAACCTTTCCTATCTATGTACCTGTCTGTATCTCTCTAAACCTTTCCTATCCATGTACCTGTCCGTATCCCTCTAAACCTTTCCTACCCTTGTACCTGTCCATATCCCTCTAAACCTTTCCTATCCGTGTACCTGACCATATCCCTCTAAACCTTTCCTATCCGTGTACCTGTCCATATCCCTCTAAACCTTTCCTATCCGTGTACCTGACCATATCCCTCTAAACCTTTCCTATCCATGTACCTGACTGTATCCCTCTAAACCTTTCCTATCCATGTACCTGTCCGTATCCCTCTAAATCTTTCCTATCCATGTACCTGTCCATATCCCTCTAAATCTTTCCTATCCATGTACCTGTCCATATCCCTCTAAATCTTTCCTATCCGTGTACCTGTCCGTATCCCTCTAAACCTTTCCTATCCGTGTACCTGTACATATCCCACTAAACCGTTCCTATCCGTATCCCTCTATACCCTTCCTATCCGTGTACCTGTCCATATCCCTCTAAATCTTTCCTATCCGTGTACCTGTCCATATCCCTCTAAACCTTTCCTATTCGTGTACCGGTCCGTATCCCTCTAAACCTTTCCTATCCGTGTCGCCGTCCCTATTCCTCTGAACCTTTCCCATCCGTGTACCTGTCCATATCCCTCTAAAGCTTTCCTATCCAAGTACCTGTCCATATCCCTCTGAACCTCTCCTATCCGTGTACCTGTCCATATCCCACTAAATCTTTCCTATTCGTGTACCTTTCCATATCCCTCTGAACCTTTCCTATTCGTGTACCTGTCCGTGTCCCTCCAAACCTTTCCTATCCATGTACCTGTCCATATCCCTCTAAACCTTTCCTATCCGTGTACCTGTCCGTATCCCTCTGAACCTTTCCTAGCCGTGTACCTGTCCGTTATCCTCTAAACCTTTCCTATCCATGTAACTGTCCATATCCCTCTAAACCTTTCCTATCCGTGTCCCTGTCCATATCCCTCTAAACGTTTCCTATCCGTATCCCTCTAAACCTTTCCTATCCGTGTACCTGTCCATATCCCTCTAAACCTTTCCTATTCGTGTACCTGTCCATATCCCTCTAAACCTTTCCTATCCGTGTACCTGTCCGTATCCCTCTGAACCTTTCCTATCCGTATCCCTCTAAACCTTTCCTATCCATGTACCTGTCCATATCCCTCTAAACCTTTCCTATCTGTGTACCTGTCCATATCCCTCTAAACCTTTCCTATCCGTATCCCTCCAAACCTTTCCTATCCGTGTACCTGTCCATATCCCTCTAAACCATTCCTATCCGTGTACCTGACCATATCCCTCTAAACATTTCCTATCCATGTACCTGTCTGTATCCCTCTAAACCTTTCCTATCCATGTACCTGTCCGTATCCCTCTAAACCTTTCCTATCCATGTACCTGTCCATATCCCTCTAAACCTTTCCTATCTGTGTACCTGTCCATATCCCTCTAAACGTTTCCTATCCGTATCCCTCTAAACCTTTCCTATCCGTGTACCTGTCCATATCCCTCTAAACCTTTCCTATTCGTGTACCTGACCATATCCCTCTAAACCTTTCCTATCCATGTACCTGACTGTATCCCTCTAAACCTTTCCTATCCATGTACCTGTCCGTATCCCTCTAAATCTTTCCTATCCATGTACCTGTCCATATCCCTCTAAATCTTTCCTATCCATGTACCTGTCCATATCCCTCTAAATCTTTCCTATCCGTGTACCTGTCCGTATCCCTCTAAACCTTTCCTATCCGTGTACCTGTACATATCCCACTAAACCGTTCCTATCCGTATCCCTCTAAACCCTTCCTATCCGTGTACCTGTCCATATCCCTCTAAATCTTTCCTATCCGTGTACCTGTCCATATCACTCTGAACCTTTCGTATTCGTGTACCTGTCCGTATCCCTCTAAACCTTTCCTATCCGTGTCGCTGTCCATATCCCTCTAAACCTTTCCTATCTGTGTACCTGTCCATATCCCTCTAAACCTTTCCTATTCGTGTACCTGTCCGTATCCCTCTGAACCTTTCCTATCCGTGTACCAGTCCGTATCCCTCTGAACCTTTCCTATCCGTGTACCTGTCCGTATCCCTCTAAACCTTTCCTATCCACCTCTCCATATCCCTCTAAACCTTTCCTATCCGTATCCCTCTAAACCTTTCCTATCTGTTTCCCCGTCCGTATCCCTCTAATCCTTTCCTATCCGTGTACCTGTCCGTATCCCTCTGAACCTTTCCTATTCGTGTACCAGTCCGTGTCCCTCTAAACCTTTCCTATTCATGTACCTGTCCATATCCCTCTGAAACTTTCCTGTCCGTGTACCTGTCCGTATCCCTCTAAATCTTTCCTGTCCGTGTACCTGTCCGTATCCCTCTAAAACTTTCCTATCTGTGTACCTGTCCGTATCCGACTAAACCTTTCCTATCCATGTACCTGTCCATATCCCTCTAAACTTTTCCTATCCGTGTACCTATCCATATCCCTCTAAACGTTTCCTATCCGTATCCCTCTAAACCTTTCCTATCCGTGTACCTGTCCATATCCCTCTAAACCTTTCCTATCCGTGTACCTGACCATATCCCTCTAAACCTTTCCTATCCATGTACCTGACTGTATCCCTCTAAACCTTTCCTATCCATGTACCTGTCCGTATCCCTCTAAATCATTCCTATCCATGTACCTGTCCATATCCCTCTAAATCTTTCCTATCCATGTACCTGTCCATATCCCTCTAAACCTTTCCTATCCATGTACCTGTCCGTATCCCTCTAAACCTTTCCTATCCATGTACCTGTCCGTATCCCTCTAAACCTTTCCTATCCGTGTACCTGTACATATCCCACTAAACCGTTCCTATCCGTATCCCTCTAAACCCTTCCTATCCGTGTACCTGTCCATATCCCTCTAAATCTTTCCTATCCGTGTACCTGTCCATATCACTCTGAACCTTTCATATTCGTGTACCTGTCCGTATCCCTCTAAACCTTTCCTATCCGTGTCGCTGTCCATATCCCTCTAAACCTTTCCTATCTGTGTACCTGTCCATATCCCTCTAAACCTTTCCTATTCGTGTACCTGTCCGTATCCCTCTGAACCTTTCCTATCCGTGTACCAGTCCGTATCCCTCTGAACCTTTCCTATCCGTGTACCTGTCCGTATCCCTCTAAACCTTTCCTATCCACCTCTCCATATCCCTCTAAACCTTTCCTATCCGTATCCCTCTAAACCTTTCCTATCTGTTTCCCCGTCCGTATCCCTCTAATCCTTTCCTATCCGTGTACCTGTCCGTATCCCTCTGAACCTTTCCTATTCGTGTACCAGTCCGTGTCCCTCTAAACCTTTCCTATTCATGTACCTGTCCATATCCCTCTGAAACTTTCCTGTCCGTGTACCTGTCCGTATCCCTCTAAATCTTTCCTGTCCGTGTACCTGTCCGTATCCCTCTAAAACTTTCCTATCTGTGTACCTGTCCGTATCCGACTAAACCTTTCCTATCCATGTACCTGTCCATATCTCTCTAAACTTTTCCTATCCGTGTACCTATCCATATCCCTCTAAACGTTTCCTATCCGTATCCCTCTAAACCTTTCCTATCCGTGTACCTGTCCATATCCCTCTAAACCTTTCCTATCCGTGTACCTGACCATATCCCTCTAAACCTTTCCTATCCATGTACCTGACTGTATCCCTCTAAACCTTTCCTATCCATGTACCTGTCCGTATCCCTCTAAATCATTCCTATCCATGTACCTGTCCATATCCCTCTAAATCTTTCCTATCCATGTACCTGTCCATATCCCTCTAAACCTTTCCTATCCATGTACCTGTCCGTATCCCTCTAAACCTTTCCTATCCATGTACCTGTCCGTATCCCTCTAAACCTTTCCTATCCGTGTACCTGTACATATCCCACTAAACCGTTCCTATCCGTATCCCTCTAAACCCTTCCTATCCGTGTACCTGTCCATATCCCTCTAAATCTTTCCTATCCGTGTACCTGTCCATATCACTCTGAACCTTTCGTATTCGTGTACCTGTCCGTATCCCTCTAAACCTTTCCTATCCGTGTCGCTGTCCATATCCCTCTAAACCTTTCCTATCTGTGTACCTGTCCATATCCCTCTAAACCTTTCCTATTCGTGTACCTATCCGTATCCCTCTGAACCTTTCCTATCCGTGTACCAGTCCGTATCCCTCTGAACCTTTCCTATCCGTGTACCTGTCCGTATCCCTCTAAACCTTTCCTATCCACCTCTCCATATCCCTCTAAACCTTTCCTATCCGTATCCCTCTAAACCTTTCCTATCTGTTTCCCCGTCCGTATCCCTCTAATCCTTTCCTATCCGTGTACCTGTCCGTATCCCTCTGAACCTTTCCTATTCGTGTACCAGTCCGTGTCCCTCTAAACCTTTCCTATTCATGTACCTGTCCATATCCCTCTGAAACTTTCCTGTCCGTGTACCTGTCCGTATCCCTCTAAATCTTTCCTGTCCGTGTACCTGTCCGTATCCCTCTAAAACTTTCCTATCTGTGTACCTGTCCGTATCCGACTAAACCTTTCCTATCAATGTACCTGTCCATATCCCTCTAAACTTTTCCTATCCGTGTACCTATCCATATCACTCTAAACGTTTCCTATCCGTATCCCTCTAAACCTTTCCTATCCGTGTACCTGTCCATATCCCTCTAAACCTTTCCTATCCGTGTACCTGACCATATCCCTCTAAACCTTTCCTATCCATGTACCTGACTGTATCCCTCTAAACCTTTCGTATCCATGTACCTGTCCGTATCCCTCTAAATCATTCCTATCCATGTACCTGTCCATATCCCTCTAAATCTTTCCTATCCATGTACCTGTCCATATCCCTCTAAATCTGTCCTATCAGTGTACCTGTCCGTATCCCTCTAAACCTTTCCTATCCGTGTACCTGTACATATCCCACTAAACCGTTCCTATCCGTATCCCTCTAAACCCTTCCTATCCGTGTACCTGTCCATATCCCTCTAAATCTTTCCTATCCGTGTACCTGTCCATATCCCTCTAAACCTTTCCTATTCGTGTACCTGTCCGTATCCCTCTAAACCTTTCCTATCCGTGTCACTGTCCCTATTCCTCTGAACCTTTCCCATCCGTGTACCTGTCCATATCCCTCTAAAGCTTTCCTATCCAAGTACCTGTCCATATCCCTGTGAACCTCTCCTATCCGTGTACCTGTCCATATCCCACTAAATCTTTCCTATTCGTGTACCTTTCCATATCCCTCTGAACCTTTCCTATTCGTGTACCTGTCCGTGTCCCTCCAAACCTTTCCTATCCGTGTACCTGTCCATATCCCTCTAAACCTTTCATATCCGTGTACCTGTCCGTATCCCTCTGAACCTTTCCTATCCATGTACCTGTCCATATCCCTCTAAACCTTTCCTATCCGTGTCCCTGTCCATATCCCTCTAAACGTTTCCTATCCGTATCCCTCTAAACCTTTCCTATCCGTGTACCTGTACATATCCCTCTAAACCTTTCCTATTCGTGTACCTGTCCATATCCCTCTAAACCTTTCCTATCCGTGTACCTGTCCGTATCCCTCTGAACCTTTCCTATCCGTATCCCTCTAAACCTTTCCTATCCATGTACCTGTCCATATCCCTCTAAACCTTTCCTATCTGTGTACCTGTCCATATCCCTCTAAACCTTTCCTATCCGTATCCCTCCAAACCTTTCCTATCTGTGTACCTGTCCATATCCCTCTAAACCTTTCCTATCCGTGTACCTGACCATATCCCTCTAAACCTTTCCTATCCATGTACCTGTCTGTATCCCTCTAAACCTTTCCTATCCATGTACCTGTCCGTATCCCTCTAAACCTTTCCTATCCATGTACCTGTCCATATCCCTCTAAACCTTTCCTATCTGTGTACCTGTCCATATCCCTCTATACCTTTCCTATCCGTATCCCTCTAAACCTTTCCTATCCGTGTACCTGTCCATATCCCTCTAAACCTTTCCTATCCGTGTACCTGACCATATCCCTCTAAACCTTTCCTATCCGTGTACCTGACTGTATCCCTCTAAACCTTTCCTATCCATGTACCTGTCCGTATCCCTCTAAATCTTTCCTATCCATGTACCTGTCCATATCCCTCTAAATCTTTCCTATCCATGTACCTGTCCGTATCCCTCTAATCCTTTCGTTTCCGAGTACCTGTCCGTATCCCTCTAAACCTTTCCTATCCGTGTCGCTGTCCATATCCCTCTAAACCTTTCCTATCCGTGTACCTGTCCATATCCCACTAAACCGTTCCTAACCGTATCCCTCTAAACCCTTCCTATCCGTGTACCTGTCCATATCCCTCTAAATCTTTCCTATCCGTGTCGCTGTCCATATCCCTCTTAACCTTTCCTATCTGTGTACCTGTACATATCCCTCTAAACCTTTCCTATTCGTGTACCTGTCCGTATCCCTCTAAACCTTTCCTATCCGTGTCGCTGTCCCTATTCCTCTGAACCTTTCCCATCCGTGTACCTGTCCATATCCCTCTAAAGCTTTCCTATCCAAGTACCTGTCCATATCCCTGTGAACCTCTCCTATCCGTGTACCTGTCCATATCCGACTAAATCTTTCCTATTCGTGTACCTTTCCATATCCCTGTAAACCTTTCCTATTCGTGTACCTGTCCGTGTCCCTCCAAACCTTTCCTATCCGTGTACCTGTCCATATCCCTCTAAACCTTTCCTATTCGTGTACCTGTCCGTATCCCTCTGAACCTTTCCTAGCCGTGTACCTGTCCGTTATCCTCTAAACCTTTCCTATCCATGTACCTGTCCGTATCCCTCTAAACCTTTCCTATCCGTGTCGCTGTCCCTATTCCTCTGAACCTTTCCCATCCGTGTACCTGTCCATATCCCTCTAAAGCTTTCCTATCCAAGTACCTGTCCATATCCCTGTGAACCTCTCCTATCCGTGTACCTGTCCATATGCCACTAAATCTTTCCTATTCGTGTACCTTTCCATATCCCTCTAAACCTTTCCTATTCGTGTACCTGTCCGTGTCCCTCCAAACCTTTCCTATCCGTGTACATGTCCATATCCCTCTAAACCTTTCCTATCCGTGTACCTGTCCGTATCCCTCTGAACCTTTCCTAGCCGTGTACCTGTCCGTTATCCTCTAAACCTTTCCTATCCATGTACCTGTCCATATCCCTCTAAACCTTCCCTATCCGTGTCCCTGTCCATATCCCTCTAAACGTTTCCTATCCGTATCCCTCTAAACCTTTCCTATCCGTGTACCTGTCCATATCCCTCTAAACCTTTCCTATTCGTGTACCTGTCCATATCCCTCTAAACCTTTCCTATCCGTGTACCTGTCCGTATCCCTCTGAACCTTTCCTATCCGTATCCCTCTAAGCCTTTCCTATCCATGTACCTGTCCATATCCCTCTAAACCTTTCCTGTCTGTGTACCTGTCCATATCCCTCTAAACGTTTCCTATCCGTATCCCTCTAAACCTTTCCTATCCGTGTACCTGTCCATATCCCTCTAAACCTTTCCTATCCGTGTACCTGACCATATCCCACTAAACCTTTCCTATCCATTTACCTGTCTGTATCCCTCTAAACCTTTCCTATCCATGTACCTGTCCGTATCCCTCTAAACCTTTCCTATCCATGTACCTGTCCATATCCCTCTAAACCTTTCCTATCTGTGTACCTGTCCATATCCCTCTAAACGTTTCCTATCCATATCCCTCTAAACCTTTCCTATCCGTGTACCTGTCCATATCCCTCTAAACCTTTCCTATCCATGTACCTGTCCGTATCCCTCTAAATCTTTCCTATCCATGTACCTGTCCATATCCCTCTGAATCTTTCCTATCCATGTACCTGTCCATATCCCTCTAAATCTTTCCTATCCGTGTACCTGTCCGTATCCCTCTAAACCTTTCCTATCCGTGTACCTGTACATATCCCACTAAACCGTTCCTATCCGTATCCCTCTAAACCCTTCCTATCCGTGTACCTGTCCATATCCCTCTAAATCTTTCCTATTCGTATACCTGTCCGTATCCCTCTAAACCTTTCCTATCCGTGTCGCTGTCCATATCCCTCTAAACCTTTCCTATCTGTGTACCTGTCCATATCCCTCTAAACCTTTCCTATCCGTATCCCTCTAAACCTTTCCTATCCGTATCCCTCTAAACCTTTCCTATCCGTGTACCTGTCCATATCCCTCTAAACCTTTCCTATCCGTGTACCTGTCCGTATCCCTCTAAACCTTTCCTGTCCATGTACCTGTCCATATCTCTCTGAACTTTTCCTATCCATGTACCTGTCCGTATCCCTCTGAACCTTTCCTATCCGTGTAACTGTCCATATCCCTCTAAACCTTTCCTATTCGTATACCTCTAAACCTTTCCTATCCGTGTCCCTGTCCATATCCCTCTAAACCTTTCCTATCCGTGTAACTGTCCATATCCCTCTGAACCTTTCTTATCCGTATACCTGCTCATATCCCTCTAAACCTTTCCTATCCGTGTAACTGTCCATATCCCTCTAAGTCTTTCCTATCCGTGTACCTGTCCGTTTCCCTCTAAACCTTTCCTATCTGTATACCTCTAAACCTTTCCAGTCCGTGTACCTGTCCATATCCCTCTACATCTTTCCTATCCATGTACCTGTCCATATCCCTCTAAATCTTTCCTATCGGTGTACCTGTCTGTACCCCTCTAAACCTTTCCTATCCATGTACCTGTCCGTATCCCTCTAAACCATTCCTATCCGTGTAACTGTCCATATCCCTCTAAGTTGTTCCTATCCGTGTACCTGTCCGTATCCCTCTAAACCTTTCCTATCCGTATCCCTCTAAACCTTTCCTATCCGTGTACCTGTCCGTATCCCTCTAAACCTTTCCTGTCCATGTACCTGTCCATATCTCTCTGAACTTTTCCTATCCGTGTACCTGTCCGTATCCCTCTAAATCTTTCCTATCCGTGTACCTGTCCGTATCCCTCTAAACTTTTCCTATCAGTGTACCTGTCCGTATCCCTCTGAACCTTTCCTATCCGTGTACCTGTCCATATCCATCTAAACCTTTCCTATCCACCTCTCCGTATCCCTCTAATCCTTTCCTAATCGTGTACCTGTCCGTATCCCTCTGAACCTTTCCTATTCGTGTACCTGTCCATATCCCTCTGAACCTTTTCTATCCGTGTACCTGTCCGTATTCCTCTAAACCTTTCCTATCCATGTACCCGTCCGTATCCCTCTGAACCTTTCCTATCCTTGTACCTGTCCGTATCCCTCTAAACCTTTCCTATCCGTGTACCTGTTCATATCCCTCTAAACCTTTCCTATCCGTATCCCTCTAAACCTTTCCTATCCGTGTACCTGTCCATATCCCTCTGAACCTTTCCTATTCGTGTACCTGTCCGTATCCCTCTAAATCTTTCCTATCCGGGTACCTGTCCATATCCCTCTAAACCTTTCCTATCCGTGTACCTGTCCATATTCCTCTAAACCTTTCCTATCCATGTACCTGTCCATATACCTCTAAACCTTTCCTATCCGTTTCCCTCTAAACCTTTCCTAACCGTGTACCTGTCCATATTCCACTAAGTCTTTCCTATCCGTTTACCTGTCCATATCCCTCTAACCCTTTCCTATTCGTGTACCTGTCCATATCCCTCTAAACCATTCCTATCCATGTACCTGTCCGTATCCCTCCAAACCTTTCCTTTCCCAGTACCTGTCCATATCCCTCTAAACCTTTCCTATCCGTGTTCCTGTCCGTATCCCTCTGAAAGTTTCCTATCCGTGTACCTGTCCGTATCCCTCTGAACCTTTCCTATCCGTGTACCTGTCCATATCCCTCTGAACCTTTCCTATCCATATCCCTCTAAACCATTCCTATCCATGTACCTGTCCGTATCCCTCCAAACCTTTCCTTTCCCAGTACCTGTCCATATCCCTCTAAACCTTTCCTATCCGTGTTCCTGTCCGTATCCCTCTGAAAGTTTCCTATCCGTGTACCTGTCCGTATCCCTCTGAACCTTTCCTATCCGTGTACCTGTCCATATCCCTCTGAACCTTTCCTATCCGTATCCCTCTAAACCTTTCCTATCCGTGTACCTGTCCGTATCCCTCTATACATTTCCTATCCATATCCCTCTAAACCTTTCCAATCCGTTTACCTATCCGTGTACCTGTCCGTATCCCTCTGAACCTTTCCTATCCGTGTACCTGTCCGTATCCCTCCAAACCTTTCCTATCCACCTCTCCGTATCCCTCTTAACCTTTCCTTTCCGTGTACCTGTCCGTATCGCTCTAAACCTTTCCTATCCGTGTACCTGTCCGTAGCCCTCTAAACCTTTCCTTTCCGAGTACCTGTCCGTATCCCTCTAAACCTTTCCTATCCGTGTACCTGTCCGTATCCCTCTGAACCTTTCCTATCCGTGTACCTGTCCGTATCCCTCTCAACCTTTCCTATCAGTGTACCTGTCCGTATCCCTCTGAACCTTTCCTATCCGTGTACCTGTCCGTATCCCTCTGAACCTTTCCTATCCGTGTACCTGTCCGTATCCCTCAAAACCTTTCCTATCCACCTCTCCGTATCCCTCTAAACCTTTCCTATCCATGTCCCTGTCCATATCCCTCTAAACCTTTCCTATCCGTGTAACTGTCCATATCCCACTCAGTCTTTCCTATCCGTGTACCTGTCCGTATCCCTCTGAACCTTTCCTATCCGTTTAACTGTCCATATCCCTCTAAACCTTTCCTATTCGTATACCTCTAAACCTTTCCTATCCGTGTCCCTGTCCATATCCCTCTAAACCTTTCCTATCCGTGTAACTGTCCATATCCCTCTGAACCTTTCTTATCCGTATACCTGCTCATATCCCTCTAAACCTTTCCTATCCGTGTAACTGTCCATATCCCTCTAAGTCTTTCCTATCCGTGTACCTGTCCGTATCCCTCTAACCCTTTCCTATCTGTATACCTCTAAACCTTTCCTATCCGTGTACCTGTCCATATCCCTCTACATCTTTCCTATCCATGTACCTGTCCATATCCCTCTAAATCTTTCCTATCCGTGTACCTGTCTGTACCCCTCTAAACCTTTCCTATCCATGTACCTGTCCATATCCCTCTAAACCTTTCCTATCCATGTCCCTGTCCGTATCCCTCTAAACCTTTCCTATCCGTGTAACTGTCCATATCCCTCTAAGTCTTTCCTATCCGTGTACCTGTCCGTATCCCTCTAAACCTTTCCTATCCGTATCCCTCTAAACCTTTCCTATCCGTATCCCTCTAAACCTTTCCTATCCGTGTACCTGTCCATATCCCTCTGAACCTTTCCTATTCGTGTACCTGTCCGTATCCCTCTAAATCTTTCCTATCCGGGTACCTGTCCATATCCCTCTAAACCTTTCCTATCCGTGTACCTGTCCATATTCCTCTAAACCTTTCCTATCCATGTACCTGTCCATATACCTCTAAACCTTTCCTATCCGTTTCCCTCTAAACCTTTCCTAACCGTGTACCTGTCCATATCCCACTAAGTCTTTCCTATCCGTTTACCTGTCCATATCCCTCTAACCCTTTCCTATTCGTGTACCTGTCCATATCCCTCTAAACCATTCCTATCCATGTACCTGTCCGTATCCCTCCAAACCTTTCCTTTCCCAGTACCTGTCCATATCCCTCTAAACCTTTCCTATCCGTGTTCCTGTCCGTATCCCTCTGAAAGTTTCCTATCCGTGTACCTGTCCGTATCCCTCTGAACCTTTCCTATCCGTGTACCTGTCCATATCCCTCTGAACCTTTCCTATCCATATCCCTCTAAACCATTCCTATCCATGTACCTGTCCGTATCCCTCCAAACCTTTCCTTTCCCAGTACCTGTCCATATCCCTCTAAACCTTTCCTATCCGTGTTCCTGTCCGTATCCCTCTGAAAGTTTCCTATCCGTGTACCTGTCCGTATCCCTCTGAACCTTTCCTATCCGTGTACCTGTCCATATCCCTCTGAACCTTTCCTATCCATATCCCTCTAAACCATTCCTATCCATGTACCTGTCCGTATCCCTCCAAACCTTTCCTTTCCCAGTACCTGTCCATATCCCTCTAAACCTTTCCTATCCGTGTTCCTGTCCGTATCCCTCTGAAAGTTTCCTATCCGTGTACCTGTCCGTATCCCTCTGAACCTTTCCTATCCGTGTACCTGTCCATATCCCTCTGAACCTTTCCTATCCGTATCCCTCTAAACCTTTCCTATCCGTGTACCTGTCCGTATCCCTCTATACATTTCCTATCCATATCCCTCTAAACCTTTCCAATCCGTTTACCTATCCGTGTACCTGTCCGTATCCCTCTGAACCTTTCCTATCCGTGTACCTGTCCGTATCCCTCCAAACCTTTCCTATCCACCTCTCCGTATCCCTCTTAACCTTTCCTTTCCGTGTACCTGTCCGTATCGCTCTAAACCTTTCCTATCCGTGTACCTGTCCGTAGCCCTCTAAACCTTTCCTTTCCGAGTACCTGTCCGTATCCCTCTAAACCTTTCCTATCCGTGTACCTGTCCGTATCCCTCTGAACCTTTCCTATCCGTGTACCTGTCCGTATCCCTCTCAACCTTTCCTATCAGTGTACCTGTCCGTATCCCTCTGAACCTTTCCTATCCGTGTACCTGTCCGTATCCCTCTGAACCTTTCCTATCCGTGTACCTGTCCGTATCCCTCTAAACCTTTCCTATCCACCTCTCCGTATCCCTCTAAACCTTTCCTATCCATGTCCCTGTCCATATCCCTCTAAACCTTTCCTATCCGTGTAACTGTCCATATCCCACTCAGTCTTTCCTATCCGTGTACCTGTCCGTATCCCTCTGAACCTTTCCTATCCGTTTAACTGTCCATATCCCTCTAAACCTTTCCTATTCGTATACCTCTAAACCTTTCCTATCCGTGTCCCTGTCCATATCCCTCTAAACCTTTCCTATCCGTGTAACTGTCCATATCCCTCTGAACCTTTCTTATCCGTATACCTGCTCATATCCCTGTAAACCTTTCCTATCCGTGTAACTGTCCATATCCCTCTAAGTCTTTCCTATCCGTGTACCTGTCCGTATCCCTCTAACCCTTTCCTATCTGTATACCTCTAAACCTTTCCTATCCGTGTACCTGTCCATATCCCTCTACATCTTTCCTATCCATGTACCTGTCCATATCCCTCTAAATCTTTCCTATCCGTGTACCTGTCTGTACCCCTCTAAACCTTTCCTATCCATGTACCTGTCCATATCCCTCTAAACCTTTCCTATCCATGTCCCTGTCCGTATCCCTCTAAACCTTTCCTATCCGTGTAACTGTCCATATCCCTCTAAGTCTTTCCTATCCGTGTACCTGCCGTATCCCTCTAAACCTTTCCTATCCGTATCCCTCTAAACCTTTCCTATCCGTATCCCTCTAAACCTTTCCTATCCGTGTACCTGTCCATATCCCTCTAAACCTTTCCTATCCGTGTACCTGTCCGTATCCCTCTAAACCTTTCCTGTCCATGTACCTGTCCATATCTCTCTGAACTTTTCCTATCCATGTACCTGTCCGTATCCCTCTGAACCTTTCCTATCCGTGTAACTGTCCATATCCCTCTAAACCTTTCCTATTCGTATACCTCTAAACCTTTCCTATCCGTGTCCCTGTCCATATCCCTCTAAACCTTTCCTATCCGTGTAACTGTCCATATCCCTCTGAACCTTTCTTATCCGTATACCTGCTCATATCCCTCTAAACCTTTCCTATCCGTGTAACTGTCCATATCCCTCTAAGTCTTTCCTATCCGTGTACCTGTCCGTATCCCTCTAACCCTTTCCTATCTGTATACCTCTAAACCTTTCCTATCCGTGTACCTGTCCATATCCCTCTACATCTTTCCTATCCATGTACCTGTCCATATCCCTCTAAATCTTTCCTATCCGTGTACCTGTCTGTACCCCTCTAAACCTTTCCTATCCATGTACCTGTCCATATCCCTCTAAACCTTTCCTATCCATGTCCCTGTCCGTATCCCTCTAAACCTTTCCTATCCGTGTAACTGTCCATATCCCTCTAAGTCTTTCCTATCCGTGTACCTGTCCGTATCCCTCTAAACCTTTCCTATCCGTATCCCTCTAAACCTTTCCTATCCGTATCCCTCTAAACCTTTCCTATCCGTGTACCTGTCCATATCCCTCTGAACCTTTCCTATTCGTGTACCTGTCCGTATCCCTCTAAATCTTTCCTATCCGGGTACCTGTCCATATCCCTCTAAACCTTTCCTATCCGTGTACCTGTCCATATTCCTCTAAACCTTTCCTATCCATGTACCTGTCCATATACCTCTAAACCTTTCCTATCCGTTTCCCTCTAAACCTTTCCTAACCGTGTACCTGTCCATATCCCACTAAGTCTTTCCTATCCGTTTACCTGTCCATATCCCTCTAACCCTTTCCTATTCGTGTACCTGTCCATATCCCTCTAAACCATTCCTATCCATGTACCTGTCCGTATCCCTCCAAACCTTTCCTTTCCCAGTACCTGTCCATATCCCTCTAAACCTTTCCTATCCGTGTTCCTGTCCGTATCCCTCTGAAAGTTTCCTATCCGTGTACCTGTCCGTATCCCTCTGAACCTTTCCTATCCGTGTACCTGTCCATATCCCTCTGAACCTTTCCTATCCATATCCCTCTAAACCATTCCTATCCATGTACCTGTCCGTATCCCTCCAAACCTTTCCTTTCCCAGTACCTGTCCATATCCCTCTAAACCTTTCCTATCCGTGTTCCTGTCCGTATCCCTCTGAAAGTTTCCTATCCGTGTACCTGTCCGTATCCCTCTGAACCTTTCCTATCCGTGTACCTGTCCATATCCCTCTGAACCTTTCCTATCCGTATCCCTCTAAACCTTTCCTATCCGTGTACCTGTCCGTATCCCTCTATACATTTCCTATCCATATCCCTCTAAACCTTTCCAATCCGTTTACCTATCCGTGTACCTGTCCGTATCCCTCTGAACCTTTCCTATCCGTGTACCTGTCCGTATCCCTCCAAACCTTTCCTATCCACCTCTCCGTATCCCTCTTAACCTTTCCTTTCCGTGTACCTGTCCGTATCGCTCTAAACCTTTCCTATCCGTGTACCTGTCCGTAGCCCTCTAAACCTTTCCTTTCCGAGTACCTGTCCGTATCCCTCTAAACCTTTCCTATCCGTGTACCTGTCCGTATCCCTCTGAACCTTTCCTATCCGTGTACCTGTCCGTATCCCTCTCAACCTTTCCTATCAGTGTACCTGTCCGTATCCCTCTGAACCTTTCCTATCCGTGTACCTGTCCGTATCCCTCTGAACCTTTCCTATCCGTGTACCTGTCCGTATCCCTCTAAACCTTTCCTATCCACCTCTCCGTATCCCTCTAAACCTTTCCTATCCATGTCCCTGTCCATATCCCTCTAAACCTTTCCTATCCGTGTAACTGTCCATATCCCACTCAGTCTTTCCTATCCGTGTACCTGTCCGTATCCCTCTGAACCTTTCCTATCCGTTTAACTGTCCATATCCCTCTAAACCTTTCCTATTCGTATACCTCTAAACCTTTCCTATCCGTGTCCCTGTCCATATCCCTCTAAACCTTTCCTATCCGTGTAACTGTCCATATCCCTCTGAACCTTTCTTATCCGTATACCTGCTCATATCCCTCTAAACCTTTCCTATCCGTGTAACTGTCCATATCCCTCTAAGTCTTTCCTATCCGTGTACCTGTCCGTATCCCTCTAACCCTTTCCTATCTGTATACCTCTAAACCTTTCCTATCCGTGCACCTGTCCATATCCCTCTACATCTTTCCTATCCATGTACCTGTCCATATCCCTCTAAATCTTTCCTATCCGTGTACCTGTCTGTACCCCTCTAAACCTTTCCTATCCATGTACCTGTCCATATCCCTCTAAACCTTTCCTATCCATGTCCCTGTCCGTATCCCTCTAAACCTTTCCTATCCGTGTAACTGTCCATATCCCTCTAAGTCTTTCCTATCCGTGTACCTGCCGTATCCCTCTAAACCTTTCCTATCCGTATCCCTCTAAACCTTTCCTATCCGTATCCCTCTAAACCTTTCCTATCCGTGTACCTGTCCATATCCCTCTAAACCTTTCCTATCCGTGTACCTGTCCGTATCCCTCTAAACCTTTCCTGTCCATGTACCTGTCCATATCTCTCTGAACTTTTCCTATCCATGTACCTGTCCGTATCCCTCTGAACCTTTCCTATCCGTGTAACTGTCCATATCCCTCTAAACCTTTCCTATTCGTATACCTCTAAACCTTTCGTATCCGTGTCCCTGTCCATATCCCTCTAAACCTTTCCTATCCGTGTAACTGTCCATATCCCTCTGAACCTTTCTTATCCGTATACCTGCTCATATCCCTCTAAACCTTTCCTATCCGTGTAACTGTCCATATCCCTCTAAGTCTTTCCTATCCGTGTACCTGTCCGTTTCCCTCTAAACCTTTCCTATCTGTATACCTCTAAACCTTTCCTATCCGTGTACCTGTCCATATCCCTCTACATCTTTCCTATCCATGTACCTGTCCATATCCCTCTAAATCTTTCCTATCGGTGTACCTGTCTGTACCCCTCTAAACCTTTCCTATCCATGTACCTGTCCGTATCCCTCTAAACCTTTCCTATCCGTGTAACTGTCCATATCCCTCTAAGTCTTTCCTATCCGTGTACCTGTCCGTATCCCTCTAAACCTTTCCTATCCGTATCCCTCTAAACTTTTCCTATCCGTGTACCTGTCCGTATCCCTCTAAACCTTTCCTGTCCATGTACCTGTCCATATCTCTCTGAACTTTTCCTATCCGTGTACCTGTCCGTATCCCTCTAAATCTTTCCTATCCGTGTACCTGTCCGTATCCCTCTAAACTTTTCCTATCCGTGTACCTGTCCGTATCCCTCTGAACCTTTCCTATCCGTGTACCTGTCCATATCCATCTAAACCTTTCCTATCCACCTCTCCGTATCCCTCTAATCCTTTCCTAATCGTGTACCTGTCCGTATCCCTCTGAACCTTTCCTATTCGTGTACCTGTCCATATCCCTCTGAACCTTTTCTATCCGTGTACCTGTCCGTATTCCTCTAAACCTTTCCTATCCATGTACCCGTCCGTATCCCTCTGAACCTTTCCTATCCTTGTACCTGTCCGTATCCCTCTAAACCTTTCCTATCCGTGTACCTGTTCATATCCCTCTAAACCTTTCCTATCCGTATCCCTCTAAACCTTTCCTATCCGTGTACCTGTCCATATCCCTCTGAACCTTTCCTATTCGTGTACCTGTCCGTATCCCTCTAAATCTTTCCTATCCGGGTACCTGTCCATATCCCTCTAAACCTTTCCTATCCGTGTACCTGTCCATATTCCTCTAAACCTTTCCTATCCATGTACCTGTCCATATCCCTCTAAACCTTTCCTATCCGTTTCCCTCTAAACCTTTCCTAACCGTGTACCTGTCCATATCCCACTAAGTCTTTCCTATCCGTTTACCTGTCCATATCCCTCTAACCCTTTCCTATTCGTGTACCTGTCCATATCCCTCTAAACCATTCCTATCCATGTACCTGTCCGTATCCCTCCAAACCTTTCCTTTCCCAGTACCTGTCCATATCCCTCTAAACCTTTCCTATCCGTGTTCCTGTCCGTATCCCTCTGAAAGTTTCCTATCCGTGTACCTGTCCGTATCCATCTGAACCTTTCCTATCCGTGTACCTGTCAGTATCCCTCTAAACCTTTCCTATCCGTGTACCTGTCCGTATCCCTCTAAACCTTTCCTATCCGTGTACCTGTCCGTATCCCTCTGAACCTTTCCTATCCGTGTACCTGTCCATATCCATCTAAACCTTTCCTATCCACCTCTCCGTATCCCTCTAATCCTTTCCTAATCGTGTACCTGTCCGTATCCCTCTGAACCTTTCCTATTCGTGTACCTGTCCATATCCCTCTGAACCTTTTCTATCCGTGTACCTGTCCGTATTCCTCTAAACCTTTCCTATCCATGTACCCGTCCGTATCCCTCTGAACCTTTCCTATCCTTGTACCTGTCCGTATCCCTCTAACCATTCCTATCCGTGTACCTGTTCATATCCCTCTAAACCTTTCCTATCCGTATCCCTCTAAACCTTTCCTATCCGTGTACCTGTCCATATCCCTCTGAACCTTTCCTATTCGTGTACCTGTCCGTATCCCTCTAAATCTTTCCTATCCGGGTACCCGTCCATATCCCTCTAAACCTTTCCTATCCGTGTACCTGTCCATATTCCTCTAAACCTTTCCTATCCATGTACCTGTCCATATCCCTCTAAACCTTTCCTATCCGTTTCCCTCTAAACCTTTCCTAACCGTGTACCTGTCCATATCCCACTAAATCTTTCCTATCCGTTTACCTGTCCATATCCCTCTAACCCTTTCCTATTCGTGTACCTGTCCATATCCCTCTAAACCTTTCCTATCCGTGTTCCTGTCCGTATCCCTCTGAAACTTTCCTATCCGTGTACCTGTCCGTATCCCTCTAAACCTTTCCTATCCGTGTACCTGTCCATATCCCTCTAAACCTTTCCTATCCATGTCCCTGTCCGTATCCCTCTAAACCTTTCCTATCCGTGTAACTGTCCATATCCCTCTGAATCTTTCCTATCCGTGTACCTGTCCATATCCATCTAAACCTTTCCTATCCACCTCTCCGTATCCCTCTAATCCTTTCCTAATCGTGTACCTGTCCGTATCCCTCTGAACCTTTCCTATTCGTGTACCTGTCCATATCCCTCTGAACCTTTTCTATCCGTGTACCTGTCCGTATCCCTCTAAATCTTTCCTATCCGTGTACCTGTCCGTATCCCTCTAAACCTTTCCTATCCGTGTACCTGTCCGTATCCGTCTGAACCTTTCCTATCCGTGTACCTGTCCATATCCATCTAAACCTTTCCTATCCACCTCTCCGTATCCCTCTAATCCTTTCCTAATCGTGTACCTGTCCGTATCCCTCTGAACCTTTCCTATTCGTGTACCTGTCCATATCCCTCTGAACCTTTTCTATCCGTGTACCTGTCCGTATTCCTCTAAACCTTTCCTATCCATGTACCCGTCCGTATCCCTCTGAACCTTTCCTATCCTTGTACCTGTCCGTATCCCTCTAAACCATTCCTATCCGTGTACCTGTTCATATCCCTCTAAACCTTTCCTATCCGTATCCCTCTAAACCTTTCCTATCCGTGCACCTGTCCATATCCCTCTGAACCTTTCCTATTCGTGTACCTGTCCGTATCCCTCTAAATCTTTCCTATCCGTGTACCTGTCCATATTCCTCAAAACCTTTCCTATCCATGTACCTGTCCATATCCCTCTAAACCTTTCCTGTCCGTGTACCTGTCCATATTACTCTAAACCTTTCCTATCCATGTACCTGTCCATATCCCTCTAAACCTTTCCTATCCGTTTCCCTCTAAACCTTTCCTAACCGTGTACCTGTCCATATCCCACTAAATCTTTCCTATCCGTTTACCTGTCCATATCCCTCTAACCCTTTCCTATTCGTGTACCTGTCCATATCCCTCTAAACCTTTCCTATCCACCTCTCCGTATCCCTCTAATCCTTTCCTAATCGTGTACCTGTCCGTATCCCTCTGAACCTTTCCTATTCGTGTACCTGTCCATATCCCTCTGAACCTTTTCTATCCGTGTACCTGTCCGTATTCCTCTAAACCTTTCCTATCCATGTACCCGTCCGTATCCCTCTGAACCTTTCCTATCCTTGTACCTGTCCGTATCCCTCTAAACCATTCCTATCCGTGTACCTGTTCATATCCCTCTAAACCTTTCCTATCCGTATCCCTCTAAACCTTTCCTATCCGTGTACCTGTCCATATCCCTCTGAACCTTTCCTATTCGTGTACCTGTCCGTATCCCTCTAAATCTTTCATATCCGTGTACCTGTCCATATTCCTCTAAACCTTTCCTATCCATGTACCTGTCCATATCCCTCTAAACCTTTCCTATCCGTGTACCTGTCCATATTCCTCTAAACCTTTCCTATCCATGTACCTGTCCATATCCCTCTAAACCTTTCCTGTCCGTTTCCCTCTAAACCTTTCCTAACCGTGTACCTGTCCATATCCCACTAAATCTTTCCTATCCGTTTACCTGTCCATATCCCTCTAACCCTTTCCTATTCGTGTACCTGTCCATATCCCTCTAAACCTTTCCTATCCGTGTTCCTGTCCGTATCCCTCTGAAACTTTCCTATCCGTGTACCTGTCCGTATCCCTCTAAACCTTTCCTATCCGTGTACCTGTCCATATCCCTCTAAACCTTTCCTATCCATGTCCCTGTCCGTATCCCTCTAAACCTTTCCTATCCGTGTAACTGTCCATATCCCTCTAAGTCTTTCCTATCCGTGTACCTGTCCGTATCCCTCTAAACCTTTCCTATCCGTATCCCTCTAAACCTTTCCTATCCGTGTACCTGTCCGTATCCCTCTAAACCTTTCCTGTCCATGTACCTGTCCATATCTCTCTGAACTTTTCCTATCCGTGTACCTTTCCGTATCCCTCTAAATCTTTCCTATCCGTGTACCTGTCCGTATCCCTCTAAACCTTTCCTATCCGTGTACCTGTCCGTATCCCTCTGAACCTTTCCTATCCGTGTACCTGTCCATATCCATCTAAACCTTTCCTATCCACCTCTCCGTATCCCTCTAATCCTTTCCTAATCGTGTACCTGTCCGTATCCCACTGAACCTTTCCTATTCGTGTACCTGTCCATATCCCTCTGAACCTTTTCTATCCATGTACCTGTCCATATCCCTCTAAACCTTTCCTATCCGTTTCCCTCTAAACCTTTCCTAACCGTGTACCTGTCCATATCCCACTAAATCTTTCCTATCCGTTTACCTGTCCATATCCCTCTAACCCTTTCCTATTCGTGTACCTGTCCATATCCCTCTAAACCTTTCCTATCCGTGTTCCTGTCCGTATCCCTCTGAAACTTTCCTATCCGTGTACCTGTCCGTATCCCTCTAAACATTTCCTATCCGTGTACCTGTCCATATCCCTCTAAACCTTTCCTATCCATGTCCCTGTCCGTATCCCTCTAAACCTTTCCTATCCGTGTAACTGTCCATATCCCTCTAAGTCTTTCCTATCCGTGTACCTGTCCGTATCCCTCTAAACCTTTCCTATCCGTATCCCTCTAAACCTTTCCTATCCGTGTACCTGTCCGTATCCCTCTAAACCTTTCCTGTCCATGTACCTGTCCATATCTCTCTGAACTTTTCCTATCCGTGTACCTTTCCGTATCCCTCTAAATCTTTCCTATCCGTGTACCTGTCCGTATCCCTCTAAACCTTTCCTATCCGTGTACCTGTCCGTATCCCTCTGAACCTTTCCTATCCGTGTACCTGTCCATATCCATCTAAACCTTTCCTATCCACCTCTCCGTATCCCTCTAATCCTTTCCTAATCGTGTACCTGTCCGTATCCCACTGAACCTTTCCTATTCGTGTACCTGTCCATATCCGTCTGAACCTTTTCTATCCGTGTACCTGTCCGTATTCCTCTAAACCTTTCCTATCCATGTACCCGTCCGTATCCCTCTGAACCTTTCCTATCCTTGTACCTGTCCGTATCCCTCTAAACCATTCCTATCCGTGTACCTGTTCATATCCCTCTAAACCTTTCCTATCCGTATCCCTCTAAACCTTTCCTATCCGTGTACCTGTCCATATCCCTCTGAACCTTTCCTATTCGTGTACCTGTCCGTATCCCTCTAAATCTTTCTTATCCGTGTACCTGTCCATATTCCTCTAAACCTTTCCTATCCATGTACCTGTCCATATCCCTCTAAACCTTTCCTATCCGTGTACCTGTCCATATTCCTCTAAACCTTTCCTATCCATGTACCTGTCCATATCCCTCTAAACCTTTCCTATCCGTTTCCCTCTAAACCTTTCCTATCCGTGTAATTGTCCATATCCCTCTAAGTCTTTCCTATCCGTGTACCTGTCCGTATCCCTCTAACCCTTTCCTATCTGTATACCTCTAAACCTTTCCTATCCGTGTACCTGTCCATATCCCTCTACATCTTTCCTATCCATGTACCTGTCCATATCCCTCTAAATCTTTCCTATCCGTGTACCTGTCTGTACCCCTCTAAACCTTTCCTATCCATGTACCTGTCCATATCCCTCTAAACCTTTCCTATCCATGTCCCTGTCCGTATCCCTCTAAACCTTTCCTATCCGTGTAACTGTCCATATCCCTCTAAGTCTTTCCTATCCGTGTACCTGTCCGTATCCCTCTAAACCTTTCCTATCCGTATCCCTCTAAACCTTTCCTATCCGTATCCCTCTAAACCTTTCCTATCCGTGTACCTGTCCATATCCCTCTAAACCTTTCCTATCCGTGTACCTGTCCGTATCCCTCTAAACCTTTCCTGTCCATGTACCTGTCCATATCTCTCTGAACTTTTCCTATCCATGTACCTGTCCGTATCCCTCTGAACCTTTCCTATCCGTGTAACTGTCCATATCCCTCTAAACCTTTCCTATTCGTATACCTCTAAACCTTTCCTATCCGTGTCCCTGTCCATATCCCTCTTAACCTTTCCTATCCGTGTAACTGTCCATATCCCTCTGAACCTTTCTTATCCGTATACCTGCTCATATCCCTCTAAACCTTTCCTATCCGTGTAACTGTCCATATCCCTCTAAGTCTTTCCTATCCGTGTACCTGTCCGTTTCCCTCTAAACCTTTCCTATCTGTATACCTCTAAACCTTTCCTATCCGTGTACCTGTCCATATCCCTCTACATCTTTCCTATCCATGTACCTGTCCATATCCCTCTAAATCTTTCCTATCGGTGTACCTGTCTGTACCCCTCTAAACCTTTCCTATCCATGTACCTGTCCGTATCCCTCTAAACCTTTCCTATCCGTGTAACTGTCCATATCCCTCTAAGTCTTTCCTATCCGTGTACCTGTCCGTATCCCTCTAAACCTTTCCTATCCGTATCCCTCTAAACCTTTCCTATCCGTGTACCTGTCCGTATCCCTCTAAACCTTTCCTGTCCATGTACCTGTCCATATCTCTCTGAACTTTTCCTATCCGTGTACCTGTCCGTATCCCTCTAAATCTTTCCTATCCGTGTACCTGTCCGTATCCCTCTAAACTTTTCCTATCCGTGTACCTGTCCGTATCCCTCTGAACCTTTCCTATCCGTGTACCTGTCCATATCCATCTAAACCTTTCCTATCCACCTCTCCGTATCCCTCTAATCCTTTCCTAATCGTGTACCTGTCCGTATCCCTCTGAACCTTTCCTATTCGTGTACCTGTCCATATCCCTCTGAACCTTTTCTATCCGTGTACCTGTCCGTATTCCTCTAAACCTTTCCTATCCATGTACCCGTCCGTATCCCTCTGAACCTTTCCTATCCTTGTACCTGTCCGTATCCCTCTAAACCTTTCCTATCCGTGTACCTGTTCATATCCCTCTAAACCTTTCCTATCCGTATCCCTCTAAACCTTTCCTATCCGTGTACCTGTCCATATCCCTCTGAACCTTTCCTATTCGTGTACCTGTCCGTATCCCTCTAAATCTTTCCTATCCGGGTACCTGTCCATATCCCTCTAAACCTTTCCTATCCGTGTACCTGTCCATATTCCTCTAAACCTTTCCTATCCATGTACCTGTCCATATCCCTCTAAACCTTTCCTATCCGTTTCCCTCTAAACCTTTCCTAACCGTGTACCTGTCCATATCCCACTAAATCTTTCCTATCCGTTTACCTGTCCATATCCCTCTAACCCTTTCCTATTCGTGTACCTGTCCATATCCCTCTAAACCTTTCCTATCCGTGTTCCTGTCCGTATCCCTCTGAAACTTTCCTATCCGTTTACCTGTCCGTATCCCTCTAAACCTTTCCTATCCGTGTACCTGTCCATATCCCTCTAAACCTTTCCTATCCATGTCCCTGTCCGTATCCCTCTAAACCTTTCCTATCCGTGTAACTGTCCATATCCCTCTGAATCTTTCCTATCCGTGTACCTGTCCATATCCATCTAAACCTTTCCTATCCACCTCTCCGTATCCCTCTAATCCTTTCCTAATCGTGTACCTGTCCGTATCCCTCTGAACCTTTCCTATTCGTGTACCTGTCCATATCCCTCTGAACCTTTTCTATCCGTGTACCTGTCCGTATCCCTCTAAATCTTTCCTATCCGTGTACCTGTCCGTATCCCTCTAAACCTTTCCTATCTGTGTACCTGTCCGTATCCCTCTGAACCTTTCCTATCCGTGTACCTGTCCATATCCATCTAAACCTTTCCTATCCACCTCTCCGTATCCCTCTAATCCTTTCCTAATCGTGTACCTGTCCGTATCCCTCTGAACCTTTCCTATTCGTGTACCTGTCCATATCCCTCTGAACCTTTTCTATCCGTGTACCTGTCCGTATTCCTCTAAACCTTTCCTATCCATGTACCCGTCCGTATCCCTCTGAACCTTTCCTATCCTTGTACCTGTCCGTATCCCTCTAAACCATTCCTATCCGTGTACCTGTTCATATCCCTCTAAACCTTTCCTATCCGTATCCCTCTAAACCTTTCCTATCCGTGCACCTGTCCATATCCCTCTGAACCTTTCCTATTCGTGTACCTGTCCGTATCCCTCTAAATCTTTCCTATCCGTGTACCTGTCCATATTCCTCAAAACCTTTCCTATCCATGTACCTGTCCATATCCCTCTAAACCTTTCCTATCCGTGTACCTGTCCATATTACACTAAACCTTTCCTATCCATGTACCTGTCCATATCCCTCTAAACCTTTCCTATCCGTTTCCCTCTAAACCTTTCCTAACCGTGTACCTGTCCATATCCCACTAAATCTTTCCTATCCGTTTACCTGTCCATATCCCTCTAACCCTTTCCTATTCGTGTACCTGTCCATATCCCTCTAAACCTTTCCTATCCACCTCTCCGTATCCCTCTAATCCTTTCCTAATCGTGTACCTGTCCGTATCCCTCTGAACCTTTCCTATTCGTGTACCTGTCCATATCCCTCTGAACCTTTTCTATCCGTGTACCTGTCCGTATTCCTCTAAACCTTTCCTATCCATGTACCTGTCCGTATCCCTCTAAACCATTCCTATCCGTGTACCTGTTCATATCCCTCTAAACCTTTCCTATCCGTATCCCTCTAAACCTTTCCTATCCGTGTACCTGTCCATATCCCTCTGAACCTTTCCTATTCGTGTACCTGTCCGTATCCCTCTAAATCTTTCCTATCCGTGTACCTGTCCATATTCCTCTAAACCTTTCCTATCCATGTACCTGTCCATATCCCTCTAAACCTTTCCTATCCGTGTACCTGTCCATATTCCTCTAAACCTTTCCTATCCATGTACCTGTCCATATCCCTCTAAACCTTTCCTATCCGTTTCCCTCTAAACCTTTCCTAACCGTGTACCTGTCCATATCCCACTAAATCTTTCCTATCCGTTTACCTGTCCATATCCCTCTAACCCTTTCCTATTCGTGTACCTGTCCATATCCCTCTAAACCTTTCCTATCCGTGTTCCTGTCCGTATCCCTCTGAAACTTTCCTATCCGTGTACCTGTCCGTATCCCTCTAAACCTTTCCTATCCGTGTACCTGTCCATATCCCTCTAAACCTTTCCTATCCATGTCCCTGTCCGTATCCCTCTAAACCTTTCCTATCCGTGTAACTGTCCATATCCCTCTAAGTCTTTCCTATCCGTGTACCTGTCCGTATCCCTCTAAACCTTTCCTATCCGTATCCCTCTAAACCTTTCCTATCCGTGTACCTGTCCGTATCCCTCTAAACCTTTCCTGTCCATGTACCTGTCCATATCTCTCTGAACTTTTCCTATCCGTGTACCTTTCCGTATCCCTCTAAATCTTTCCTATCCGTGTACCTGTCCGTATCCCTCTAAACCTTTCCTATCCGTGTACCTGTCCGTATCCCTCTGAACCTTTCCTATCCGTGTACCTGTCCATATCCATCTAAACCTTTCCTATCCACCTCTCCGTATCCCTCTAATCCTTTCCTAATCGTGTACCTGTCCGTATCCCTCTGAACCTTTCCTATTCGTGTACCTGTCCATATCCCTCTGAACCTTTTCTATCCGTGTACCTGTCCGTATTCCTCTAAACCTTTCCTATCCATGTACCTGTCCGTATCCCTCTAAACCATTCCTATCCGTGTACCTGTTCATATCCCTCTAAACCTTTCCTATCCGTATCCCTCTAAACCTTTCCTATCCGTGTACCTGTCCATATCCCTCTGAACCTTTCCTATTCGTGTACCTGTCCGTATCCCTCTAAATCTTTCCTATCCGTGTACCTGTCCATATTCCTCTAAACCTTTCCTATCCATGTACCTGTCCATATCCCTCTAAACCTTTCCTATCCGTGTACCTGTCCATATTCCTCTAAACCTTTCCTATCCATGTACCTGTCCATATCCCTCTAAACCTTTCCTATCCGTTTCCCTCTAAACCTTTCCTAACCGTGTACCTGTCCATATCCCACTAAATCTTTCCTATCCGTTTACCTGTCCATATCCCTCTAACCCTTTCCTATTCGTGTACCTGTCCATATCCCTCTAAACCTTTCCTATCCGTGTTCCTGTCCGTATCCCTCTGAAACTTTCCTATCCGTGTACCTGTCCGTATCCCTCTAAACCTTTCCTATCCGTGTACCTGTCCATATCCCTCTAAACCTTTCCTATCCATGTCCCTGTCCGTATCCCTCTAAACCTTTCCTATCCGTGTAACTGTCCATATCCCTCTAAGTCTTTCCTATCCGTGTACCTGTCCGTATCCCTCTAAACCTTTCCTATCCGTATCCCTCTAAACCTTTCCTATCCGTGTACCTGTCCGTATCCCTCTAAACCTTTCCTGTCCATGTACCTGTCCATATCTCTCTGAACTTTTCCTATCCGTGTACCTTTCCGTATCCCTCTAAATCTTTCCTATCCGTGTACCTGTCCGTATCCCTCTAAACCTTTCCTATCCGTGTACCTGTCCGTATCCCTCTGAACCTTTCCTATCCGTGTACCTGTCCATATCCATCTAAACCTTTCCTATCCACCTCTCCGTATCCCTCTAATCCTTTCCTAATCGTGTACCTGTCCGTATCCCACTGAACCTTTCCTATTCGTGTACCTGTCCATATCCCTCTGAACCTTTTCTATCCGTGTACCTGTCCGTATTCCTCTAAACCTTTCCTATCCATGTACCCGTCCGTATCCCTCTGAACCTTTCCTATCCTTGTACCTGTCCGTATCCCTCTAAACCATTCCTATCCGTGTACCTGTTCATATCCCTCTAAACCTTTCCTATCCGTATCCCTCTAAACCTTTCCTATCCGTGTACCTGTCCATATCCCTCTGAACCTTTCCTATTCGTGTACCTGTCCGTATCCCTCTAAATCTTTCTTATCCGTGTACCTGTCCATATTCCTCTAAACCTTTCCTATCCATGTACCTGTCCATATCCCTCTAAACCTTTCCTATCCGTGTACCTGTCCATATTCCTCTAAACCTTTCCTATCCATGTACCTGTCCATATCCCTCTAAACCTTTCCTATCCGTTTCCCTCTAAACCTTTCCTATCCGTGTAACTGTCCATATCCCTCTGAACCTTTCTTATCCGTATACCTGCTCATATCCCTCTAAACCTTTCCTATCCGTGTAACTGTCCATATCCCTCTAAGTCTTTCCTATCCGTGTACCTGTCCGTATCCCTCTAACCCTTTCCTATCTGTATACCTCTAAACCTTTCCTATCCGTGTACCTGTCCATATCCCTCTACATCTTTCCTATCCATGTACCTGTCCATATCCCTCTAAATCTTTCCTATCCGTGTACCTGTCTGTACCCCTCTAAACCTTTCCTATCCGTGTACCTGTCCGTATCCCTCTAACCCTTTCCTATCTGTATACCTCTAAACCTTTCCTATCCGTGTACCTGTCCATATCCCTCTACATCTTTCCTATCCATGTACCTGTCCATATCCCTCTAAATCTTTCCTATCCGTGTACCTGTCTGTACCCCTCTAAACCTTTCCTATCCATGTACCTGTCCATATCCCTCTAAACCTTTCCTATCCATGTCCCTGTCCGTATCCCTCTAAACCTTTCCTATCCGTGTAACTGTCCATATCCCTCTAAGTCTTTCCTATCCGTGTACCTGTCCGTATCCCTCTAAACCTTTCCTATTCGTGTACCTGTCTGTACCCCTCTAAACCTTTCCTATCCATGTACCTGTCCATATCCCTCTAAACCTTTTCTATCCGTGTACCTGTCCGTATTCCTCTAAACCTTTCCTATCCATGTACCCGTCCGTATCCCTCTGAACCTTTCCTATCCTTGTACCTGTCCGTATCCCTCTAAACCATTCCTATCCGTGTACCTGTTCATATCCCTCTAAACCTTTCCTATCCGTATCCCTCTAAACCTTTCCTAACCGTGTACCTGTCCATATCCCACTAAATCTTTCCTATCCGTTTACCTGTCCATATCCCTCTAACCCTTTCCTATTCGTGTACCTGTCCATATCCCTCTAAACCTTTCCTATCCACCTCTCCGTATCCCTCTAATCCTTTCCTAATCGTGTACCTGTCCGTATCCCTCTGAACCTTTCCTATTCGTGTACCTGTCCATATCCCTCTGAACCTTTTCTATCCGTGTACCTGTCCGTATTCCTCTAAACCTTTCCTATCCATGTACCTGTCCGTATCCCTCTAAACCATTCCTATCCGTGTACCTGTTCATATCCCTCTAAACCTTTCCTATCCGTATCCCTCTAAACCTTTCCTATCCGTGTACCTGTCCATATCCCTCTGAACCTTTCCTATTCGTGTACCTGTCCGTATCCCTCTAAATCTTTCCTATCCGTGTACCTGTCCATATTCCTCTAAACCTTTCCTATCCATGTACCTGTCCATATCCCTCTAAACCTTTCCTATCCGTGTACCTGTCCATATTCCTCTAAACCTTTCCTATCCATGTACCTGTCCATATCCCTCTAAACCTTTCCTATCCGTTTCCCTCTAAACCTTTCCTAACCGTGTACCTGTCCATATCCCACTAAATCTTTCCTATCCGTTTACCTGTCCATATCCCTCTAACCCTTTCCTATTCGTGTACCTGTCCATATCCCTCTAAACCTTTCCTATCCGTGTTCCTGTCCGTATCCCTCTGAAACTTTCCTATCCGTGTACCTGTCCGTATCCCTCTAAACCTTTCCTATCCGTGTACCTGTCCATATCCCTCTAAACCTTTCCTATCCATGTCCCTGTCCGTATCCCTCTAAACCTTTCCTATCCGTGTAACTGTCCATATCCCTCTAAGTCTTTCCTATCCGTGTACCTGTCCGTATCCCTCTAAACCTTTCCTATCCGTATCCCTCTAAACCTTTCCTATCCGTGTACCTGTCCGTATCCCTCTAAACCTTTCCTGTCCATGTACCTGTCCATATCTCTCTGAACTTTTCCTATCCGTGTACCTTTCCGTATCCCTCTAAATCTTTCCTATCCGTGTACCTGTCCGTATCCCTCTAAACCTTTCCTATCCGTGTACCTGTCCGTATCCCTCTGAACCTTTCCTATCCGTGTACCTGTCCATATCCATCTAAACCTTTCCTATCCACCTCTCCGTATCCCTCTAATCCTTTCCTAATCGTGTACCTGTCCGTATCCCACTGAACCTTTCCTATTCGTGTACCTGTCCATATCCCTCTGAACCTTTTCTATCCGTGTACCTGTCCGTATTCCTCTAAACCTTTCCTATCCATGTACCCGTCCGTATCCCTCTGAACCTTTCCTATCCTTGTACCTGTCCGTATCCCTCTAAACCATTCCTATCCGTGTACCTGTTCATATCCCTCTAAACCTTTCCTATCCGTATCCCTCTAAACCTTTCCTATCCGTGTACCTGTCCATATCCCTCTGAACCTTTCCTATTCGTGTACCTGTCCGTATCCCTCTAAATCTTTCTTATCCGTGTACCTGTCCATATTCCTCTAAACCTTTCCTATCCATGTACCTGTCCATATCCCTCTAAACCTTTCCTATCCGTGTACCTGTCCATATTCCTCTAAACCTTTCCTATCCATGTACCTGTCCATATCCCTCTAAACCTTTCCTATCCGTTTCCCTCTAAACCTTTCCTATCCGTGTAACTGTCCATATCCCTCTGAACCTTTCTTATCCGTATACCTGCTCATATCCCTCTAAACCTTTCCTATCCGTGTAACTGTCCATATCCCTCTAAGTCTTTCCTATCCGTGTACCTGTCCGTATCCCTCTAACCCTTTCCTATCTGTATACCTCTAAACCTTTCCTATCCGTGTACCTGTCCATATCCCTCTACATCTTTCCTATCCATGTACCTGTCCATATCCCTCTAAATCTTTCCTATCCGTGTACCTGTCTGTACCCCTCTAAACCTTTCCTATCCGTGTACCTGTCCGTATCCCTCTAACCCTTTCCTATCTGTATACCTCTAAACCTTTCCTATCCGTGTACCTGTCCATATCCCTCTACATCTTTCCTATCCATGTACCTGTCCATATCCCTCTAAATCTTTCCTATCCGTGTACCTGTCTGTACCCCTCTAAACCTTTCCTATCCATGTACCTGTCCATATCCCTCTAAACCTTTCCTATCCATGTCCCTGTCCGTATCCCTCTAAACCTTTCCTATCCGTGTAACTGTCCATATCCCTCTAAGTCTTTCCTATCCGTGTACCTGTCCGTATCCCTCTAAACCTTTCCTATTCGTGTACCTGTCTGTACCCCTCTAAACCTTTCCTATCCATGTACCTGTCCATATCCCTCTAAACCTTTTCTATCCGTGTACCTGTCCGTATTCCTCTAAACCTTTCCTATCCATGTACCCGTCCGTATCCCTCTGAACCTTTCCTATCCTTGTACCTGTCCGTATCCCTCTAAACCATTCCTATCCGTGTACCTGTTCATATCCCTCTAAACCTTTCCTATCCGTATCCCTCTAAACCTTTCCTATCCGTGTACCTGTCCATATCCCTCTGAACCTTTCCTATTCGTGTACCTGTCCGTATCCCTCTAAATCTTTCCTATCCGTGTACCTGTCCATATTCCTCTAAACCTTTCCTATCCATGTACCTGTCCATATCCCTCTAAACCTTTCCTATCCGTGTACCTGTCCATATTCCTCTAAACCTTTCCTATCCATGTACCTGTCCATATCCCTCTAAACCTTTCCTATCCGTTTCCCTCTAAACCTTTCCTAACCGTGTACCTGTCCATATCCCACTAAATCTTTCCTATCCGTTTACCTGTCCATATCCCTCTAACCCTTTCCTATTCGTGTACCTGTCCATATCCCTCTAAACCTTTCCTATCCGTGTTCCTGTCCGTATCCCTCTGAAACTTTCCTATCCACCTGTCCGTATCCCTCTAAACCTTTCCTATCCGTGTACCTGTCCATATCCCTCTAAACCTTTCCTATCCATGTCCCTGTCCGTATCCCTCTAAACCTTTCCTATCCGTGTAACTGTCCATATCCCTCTAAGTCTTTCCTATCCGTGTACCTGTCCGTATCCCTCTAAACCTTTCCTATCCGTATCCCTCTAAACCTTTCCTATCCGTGTTCCTGTCCGTATCCCTCTAGTCCTTTCCTGTCCATGTACCTGTCCATATCTCTCTGAACTTTTCCTATCCGTGTACCTTTCCGTATCCCTCTAAATCTTTCCTATCCGTGTACCTGTCCGTATCCCTCTAAACCTTTCCTATCCGTGTACCTGTCCGTATCCCTCTGAACCTTTCCTATCCGTGTACCTGTCCATATCCATCTAAACCTTTCCTATCCACCTCTCCGTATCCCTCTAATCCTTTCCTAATCGTGTACCTGTCCGTATCCCTCTGAACCTTTCCTATTCGTGTACCTGTCCATATCCCTCTGAACCTTTTCTATCCGTGTACCTGTCCGTATTCCTCTAAACCTTTCCTATCCATGTACCCGTCCGTATCCCTCTGAACCTTTCCTATCCTTGTACCTGTCCGTATCCCTCTAAACCATTCCTATCCGTGTACCTGTTCATATCCCTCTAAACCTTTCCTATCCGTATCCCTCTAAACCTTTCCTATCCGTGTACCTGTCCATATCCCTCTGAACCTTTCCTATTCGTGTACCTGTCCGTATCCCTCTAAATCTTTCCTATCCGTGTACCTGTCCATATTCCTCTAAACCTTTCCTATCCATGTACCTGTCCATATCCCTCTAAACCTTTCCTATCCGTGTACCTGTCCATATTCCTCTAAACCTTTCCTATCCATGTACCTGTCCATATCCCTCTAAACCTTTCCTATCCGTTTCCCTCTAAACCTTTCCTAACCGTGTACCTGTCCATATCCCACTAAATCTTTCCTATCCGTTTACCTGTCCATATCCCTCTAACCCTTTCCTATTCGTGTACCTGTCCATATCCCTCTAAACCTTTCCTATCCACCTCTCCGTATCCCTCTAATCCTTTCCTATTCGTGTACCTGTCCATATCCCTCTGAACCTTTTCTATCCGTGTACCTGTCCGTATTCCTCTAAACCTTTCCTATCCATGTACCCGTCCGTATCCCTCTGAACCTTTCCTATCCTTGTACCTGTCCGTATCCCTCTAAACCATTCCTATCCGTGTACCTGTTCATATCCCTCTAAACCTTTCCTATCCGTATCCCTCTAAACCTTTCCTATCCGTGTACCTGTCCATATCCCTCTGAACCTTTCCTATTCGTGTACCTGTCCGTATCCCTCTAAATCTTTCCTATCCGTGTACCTGTCCATATTCCTCTAAACCTTTCCTATCCATGTACCTGTCCATATCCCTCTAAACCTTTCCTATTCATGTACCTGTCCATATTCCTCTAAACCTTTCCTATCCATGTACCTGTCCATATCCCTCTAAACCTTTCCTATCCGTTTCCCTCTAAACCTTTCCTAACCGTGTACCTGTCCATATCCCACTAAATCTTTCCTATCCGTTTACCTGTCCATATCCTTCTAACCCTTTCCTATTCGTGTACCTGTCCATATCCCTCTAAACCTTTCCTATCCATGTACCTGTCCGTATCCCTCCAAACCTTTCCTTTCCCAGTACCTGTCCATATCCCTCTAAACCTTTCCTATCCGTGTTCCTGTCCGTATCCCTCTGAAACTTTCCTATCCGTGTACCTGTCCGTATCCCTCTGAACCTTTCCTATCCGTGTACCTGTCCGTATCCCTCTAAACCTTTCCTATCCGTATACCTGTCCATATCCCTCTAAACCTTTCCTATCCGTGTTCCTGTCCGTGTCCCTCTGAAACTTTCCTATCCGTGTACCTGTCCGTATCCCTCTGAACCTTTCCTATCCGTGTACCTGTCCGTATCCCTCTAAACCTTTCCTATCCGTGTACATGTCCATATCCCTCTAAACCTTTCCTATCCGTGTACCTGTCCGTATCCCTCTAAACCTTTCCTATCCATGTACCTGTCCATATCCCTCTAAACCTTTCCTATCCGTGTTCCTGTCCGTGTCCCTCTGAAACTTTCCTATCCGTGTACCTGTCCGTATCCCTCTGAACCTTTCCTATCCGTGTACCTGTCCGTATCCGTCTAAACCTTTCCTATCCGTGTACCTGTCCGTATCCCTCTAAACCTTTCCTATCCATGTACCTGTCCATATCCCTCTAAACCTTTCCTATCCGTGTACCTGTCCATATCCCTCTAAACCTTTCCTATCCGTGTACCTATCCGTATCCCTCTAAACCTTTCCTATCCATGTACCTGTCCAAGTGCCTTTTTTCTGGGCTCAGCATGTAAATGTGTTTACATTCAAAGGTTCATTTATTTATTATCAAGGCATGTCTCCGTGAACAAATGTTTAATTTGTCTTCTGCAGGTACTAAGACAGGACATGAAGATTGTTGAGAGAGAAACGTCAACCCCAGCGCCCCCCCCCCTCACCTCCGTACAGGAAGGAATGCATCCTGACAAACATTGAGAAAGCACAGCAGCATCTCTGCTAAGATTCCGCATGACATCCAAAACTTTGACAAACTTCTATAGACGTGTGGTGGAGAGTATATTGACTGGCTGCATCACAGCCTGGTGTGGAAACACCGTTGCCCTTGAATAGAAAATCCTACAAAATGCAGTGGATATGGTCCAGTTTATCACGGGCAAAACCTTCCCTACCGTTGAGCACTTTGACACAGTGCCCTGACAAAAGAAAGCAGCATGCGTCATCAAGGACCCCACTGTTCAGACCACGCTCTCTTCTCGCTGTTGCCATCAGGAAGGAGGTACAGGAGCCTCAGGACCCGCACCACCAGGTTCAGGAAGAGTTATTACCCCTCAGTCATCAGGCTCTCGAACCAGAGGGGACAACTTCACTCACCCCATCACTGAAGTTCCCACAATCTATGGAGTCACTTTCAAAGACTCTTCATCTCATGCTCTGAATATTTATTGCTTATTTGTTTATTATTATTGTTATTATTTCTTTATTTTTGTGTTTGCACAGTTTGTGTTTTGCATGCAAGTAGTGAATCTCGGGATTGTATGGGGTGACATGTATGTACTTCGATAATAAATTTACTTTGAACTTGAAGTGTTGTTAATGTACCTGCCTCAGCCACTTGCCCTGTTCCATAGACTGACCACCCTCTGGCTGAATAAAGTTGTCCCATTGGTTCCTGTTAAATCTCTCCCCTCTCACCTTAAACTTGATTGGGTTCAAGAGCTGTGAGATAGTGTTACAGCTCTATAAACTCTGGTTAGATCACACTTGTGTTCAGTTCTGATCACCTCATTATGGGAAGAATGTGGAAGCTTTGGAGAGGGTGCAGAGAAGGTTTACCAGGATTAGAGAGCATGTCTTGTGGGGAAAGGCTGAGCAAGCTGGGGATTTTCTCTTTGGAGTGAAGAAGGATGAGAGGAGACTTGATAGAGGTGTGTAAGATGATGAGGTATAGATCGAGTGGACAGCCAGCCCTTTTTCCCAGGCTGGAAATGGCTAATATAAGGTGATTGGAGGAAAGTCTAGGGATGATATCACACAGAATGGTTTGTGGATGGTTTTTTTACACAGAGTGGTGATAGAAGCAGATACATTAGGAACATTTAAGGGACTTTTAGATAGGCCCATGGACAAAAGAGAGAAGATCTGAGGTACGTGGGGTGGGGTGGACTAATTTTAGAGCAGGTTACAAAGTCAGCACAACATGTTAATGTTCAGTGCTCCATAAGTCAGTCCCTTGAGTCCTGGCAACATCCTTGTAAATCTCTGCATGCTTTCCAGCTTAATGCAACTTTCTGATAGCAGGTGACCAGAACTGAACATAATATTCCACTTGAGGCCTCACAATTGTCCGATTGTAATTTAGCATCCCAACTTCTATAGTCGGTGCCCTGACTAATGAGGACCAGGGCAGCAAGAGCCTTCTTCACCACCCTGTCTACCTGTGTCACCACTTTCAGAGAACCAGTAACCTGCAAGCCTACGTGCCCAGCGCCCTGCCGTTCACTGTGAAAGTCCTGCCTTGATCTGGCTTCTCAAAATGGAACACCATGCACTTGTCTGAATTAAACTCAATATGCCATTCCTCAGCCCACTTGCCCAGCCAATCAAGATCCCTCTGTAGACCCTGATAACCATCTTCTGTATCGATGACACCACCTGTTTTAGTATCATCTGCAATCTTCCTAACCATACCTTCCCTCTTCTTCAGGGGGTTGAGTAACGTTGTGTTTGGTGGTAGTTGTGGAGGATGACATGTTGGATGGGGGTGCTTGAGGGATGGTAGGTGAGGACAAGAGGGACTCACCTTCTTGCTGGCCCTCCTTCCCCTCCTCCACCTTTTTATTCTGGCATCTTCCCCTTTCTTTTCCAGTCCAGATGAAGAGAATTGGCCCAAAGCACTGACCATTTATCCATTTCCAGAGGTGCTGCCTGACCTGCTAAGTCTCTGTGGTGAACTACATATACCTGTCTGTACACCCCCCCCCCCGACTGCTCCTGTGGCTCCTCCCACTGACCCCGGTATAAAGGTGATTGATGGTGAACTATGTATACCTGTGTGGACATCCCCCCCCCGACTGCTCCTGTGGCTCCTCCCACTGACCCCGGTATAAAGGTGATTGATGGTGAACTACATATACCTGTCTGTACACCCCCCCCCCCCCCGACTGCTCCTGTGGCTCCTCCCACGGACCCCGGTATAAAGGCGATTGAGGCCTGAGGCCTGAGCCCTGCCCTCAGTCTCCAGGATGTAGTATGGTGGTCAATTGCTGCTTGTTCTTTCTTCCAGCCTATAAAAGCCAATATCTCGCCTCACGTCTCTGAGAGTTATTGATGGTGCATCAGTTTCCCCATGCATAGTTTTGTGCATTTTCATCCAAGTGATCAATATAGATGATAAATACCAATGGGCCCAGCACTGAGCCCTGGGGATCAACACTAGTTACAGAGTGGATGGCTGAAGGGTCTCTGTGCTGCATCTCCTCTGGGACTGGGTCCGTATCTCTCACAGGAGACAATGGCCAACTCTCTGGAGAGATAGACAGACAGACAGACATACTTTATTGATCTCGAGGGAAATTGGGTTTTGTTACAGTCGCACCAACCAAGAATAGTGAAGAAATATAGCAATATAAAACCATAAATAATTAAATAATAATGTACATTATGCCAAGTGGAAATTAGTCCAGGACCAGCCTATTGGCTCAGGGTGTCTGACACTCTGAGGGAGGAGTTGTAAAGTTTGATGGCCACAGGCAGGAATGACTTCCTATGACGCTCAGTGTTACATCTTGGTGGAATGAGTCTCTGGCTGAATGTACTCCTGTGCTTAACCAGTACATTATGGAGTGGATGGGAGACATTGTCCAAGATGGCATGCAACTTGGACAGAATCCTCTTTTCAGACACCACCGTCAGAGAGTCCAGTTCCACCCCCACAATGTCACTGACCTTACGAATGAGTTTGTTGATTCTGTTGGTGTCTGCTACCCTCAGCCTGCTGCCCCAGCACACAACAGCAAACATGATAGCACTGGCCACCACAGCCTCGTAGAACATCCTCAGCATCGTCCGGCAGATGTTAAAGGACCTCAGGAAGCAGAGATGGTTCTGTATACCAGTATATAAAACTAATTAAATACCTGTTGAAACAAATTCTTCCTGCCTGCGCATTGTAAGTATTCCTCCATTCCCTAAGTGTCTGTTGAAGACCCTCTATTGGCCTCAATCACTACCCCAGGCACCCACAACTCTGTGTAGAAGAAACTGCTCCTCACCTCTCCTAACCCCCTCTCACCTTAAATAAATGGCCTCTGGTATTATACATTTCATCCCTGGGAAAAGGAAAGCATCTCTCTACTCTCCGTCTGCCTCTCCTAATCCTATAAACCTCCAGAGAGAACAACCCGAGTTTGTCCAGCCTCTGGTTTTAGCTCAGGCCTCAGTAAGACCCGGTCCCAGCCAAAGCGAGCAGGGCCTGGTGAGGTTGGAAGCTCAGTAACAATCTCGCCAGGTACTACCCTGAGATCCATTTTCTTGTGGGCATTCAAGAATCAATGAAATACAAACAATATACAAAAGAGACTATTTGTGTACAAACACAGAACAAAAACACAACAATAATAAAAATAAAGGAGCAGCAGACAGATAAATAATTAAATAATATTGAGAACGGGAGTTGTGGAGTCCTTGAAATTGATCCACGGGTTGTGGAGTCGGTTCAGTGTTGAGGTGAGTGAAGTTATTCACACCGGTTCAGGACCCTGATGGCCGAGGGGTAAGAACTCTTCCTGAACCTGGTGGTGTGGGACCTGAGGCTCCTGTACCTCCTTCCCAATGACAGCAGCAAGAAGGGAGCATGGCCGGGGAGGTGGGGTCCTGACGTTGGAGGCTGCTCAGTGCTGAGGAGGACTTTGCCTGTGATGGACTGGGCCGATCTCACTGGGCTGGTGAGAGAGGCTGAGATCTGTTTCTAACTGGGAGGGCAATTTTCTTCCCACAAGGGCAAGTGTAGCCCAGGAGTCACCATAGCACAGCAAGGCTCCCGTGAACAGTTTGGGGAATCAATTTCATACAGCCATCCAGCACAGGCCCGCCAAGCCTGTCCCTCACACACTACCACTGCCTCGGTGAAGCAGCCAGCATACTCAACCCCTCGCACCACGGACGTTCTCCCCTCCCACTGAACAGATACAAAATGGTGAAACACCAGGCTGAAGGTCAGCTTCTACGCTGCTGTTAACAGACCACTCACACACCAGAAGATGATCTTATGATCTCCCAGTCACCTTGCTGTGGCCTGCGGCTTCATTTCTCTGCCTACACTGCACTCTCTGTTTACCTTCCCTTTCCACAACCGCGATGCGATGTACTTATTAATGGGATGACAGTCTGGACGGTAGAAAGTTTTCACTGTACCTCGATCACGGGGCTATAACAAACTAATTATCACAGACGTGCACTGTGTCTCATTCTGCTCTGCCCACATTCCTACTGGCTGTCCCCGTTCCTGCCGACTCTCCCCACCTTCCTACCGACTCTCCCCACCTTCCTACCGACTCTCCCCTCCTTCCTACCGACTCTCCCCCTTCCTACCGACTCTCCTCCTTCCTACCGACTCTCCCCCTTCCTACCGACTCTTTCCCCACCTTCCTACCGACTCTCCCCTCCTTCCTACCGACTCTCCCCTCCTTCCTACCGACTCTCCTCCTTCCTACCGACTCTCCCCTCCTTCCTACCGACTCTCCCCTCCTTCCTACCGACTCTCCCCACCTTCCTACCGACTCTCCCCACCTTCCTACCGACTCTCCCCTTTCCTATCGACTCTCCCCTCCTTCCTACCGACTCTCCCCTCCTTCCTACCGACTCTCCCCACCTTCCTACCGACTCTCCCCACCTTCCTACCGACTCTCCCCTTTCCTACCGACTCTCCCCTCCTTCCTATCGACTCTCCCCTCTTCCTACCGACTCTCCCCTCCTTCCTACCGACTCTCCCCTCCTTCCTACCGACTCTCCCCTCCTTCCTACCGACTCTCCCCTCCTTCCTATCGACTCTCCCCTCTTCCTACCGACTCTCCTCCTTCCTACCGACTCTCCCCTCCTTCCTACCGACTCTCCCCTCCTTCCTACCGACTCTCCCCTCCTTCCTACCGACTCTCCCCTCCTTCCTATCGACTCTCCCCTCTTCCTACCGACTCTCCCCACCTCCCTACCGACTCTCCCCACCTTCCTACCGACTCTCCCCTCCTTCCTATCGACTCTCCCCTCCTTCCTACCGACTCTCCCCACCTTCCTACCGACTCTCCCCGTTCCTACCGACTCTCCCCTCCTTCCTACCGACTCTCCCCACCTTCCTACCGACTCTCCCCACCTTCCTATCGACTCTCCCCTCCTTCCTATCGACTCTCCCCACCTTCCTACCGACTCTCCCCTCCTTCCTACCGACTCTCCCCTCCTTCCTACCGACTCTCCCCCTTCCTACCGACTCTCCCCCTTCCTACCGACTCTCCCCCTTCCTACCGACTCTCCCCACCTTCCTACCGACTCTCCCCTTTCCTACCGACTCTCCCCTCCTTCCTACCGACTCTCCCCTCCTTCCTATCGACTCTCCCCTCCTTCCTATCGACTCTCCCCTCCTTCCTATCGACTCTCCCCTCCTTCCTACCGACTCTCTCCACCTTCCTACCGACTCTCTCCACCTTCCTACCGACTCTCCCCTCCTTCCTACCGACTTTCCCCTCCTTCCTACCGACTCTCCCCGTTCCTACCGACTCTCCCCACCTTCCTACCGACTCTCCCCTCCTTCCTACCGACTCTCCCCTCCTTCCTACCGACTCTCTCCGTTCCTACCGACTCTCCCCTCCTTCCTACCGACTTTCCCCTCCTTCCTACCGACTTTCCCCTCCTTCCTACCGACTCTCCCCGTTCCTACCGACTCTCCTCCTTCCTACCGACTCTCCCCTCCTTCCTACCGACTCTCCCCTCCTTCCTACCGACTCTCCCCGTTCCTACCGACTCTCCCCACCTTCCTACCGACTCTCCCCTCCTTCCTACCGACTCTCCCCTCCTTCCTACCGACTCTCCCCTCCTTCCTACCGACTCTCCCCACATTCCTACCGACTCTCCCCACATTCCAACCGACTCTCCCCGTTCCTACCGACTCTCCCCTCCTTCCTACCGACTCTCCCCACATTCCTACCGATTCTCTCCACCTTCCTACCGACTCTCCCCGTTCCTACCGACTCTCCCCTCCTTCCTACCGACTCTCCCCACATTCCTACCGACTCTCCCCACATTCCAACCGACTCTCCCCGTTCCTACCGACTCTCCCCTCCTTCCTACCGACTCTCCCCACATTCCTACCGATTCTCTCCACCTTCCTACCGACTCTCCCCGTTCCTACCGACTCTCCCCACCTTCCTACCGACTCTCCCCTCCTTCCTCCCGACTCACCCCGTTCCTACCGACTCTCCCCACCTCCCTACCGACTCTCCCCACCTCCCTACCGACTCTCCCCTCCTTCCTACCGACTCTCCCCACCTTCCTACCAACTCTCTCCACCTTCCTACCGACTCTCCCCGTTCCTACCGACTCTCCCCTCCTTCCTCCCGACTCTCCCCTACTTCCTATCGACTCTCCCCTCCTTCCTACCGACTCTCCCCGTTCCTACCGACTCTCCCCACCTTCCTACCGACTCTCCCCTACTTCCTATCGACTCTCCCCTCCTTCCTACCGACTCTCCCCGTTCCTACCGACTCTCCCCACCTTCCTATCGACTCTCCCCTCCTTCCCACCGACTCTCCCCTCCTTCCTACCGACTCTCCCCGTTCCTACCGACTCTCCCCACGTTCCTACCGACTCTCCCCTCCTTCCTACCAACTCTCCCCGTTCCTACCGACTCTCCCCACCTTCCTACCGACTCTCCCCTCCTTCCTACCGACTCTCCCCACCTTCCTACCGACTCTCCCCGTTCCTACCGACTCTCCCCACCTTCCTACCGACTCTCCCCGTTCCTACCGACTCTCCCCACCTTCCTACCGACTCTCCCCTCCTTCCTACCGACTCTCCCCACCTTCCTACCGACTCTCTCCACCTTCCTACCGACTCTCCCCGTTCCTACCGACTCTCCCCACCTTCCTACCGACTCTCCCCACCTTCCTATCGACTCTCCCCTCCTTCCCACCGACTCTCCCCTACTTCCTATCGACTCTCCCCTCCTTCCTACCGACTCTCCCTGTTCCTACCGACTCTCCCCACGTTCCTACCGACTCTCCCCACCTTCCTACTGACTCTCCCCTCCTTCCTACCGACTCTCCCCTCCTTCCTACCGACTCTCCCCACCTTCCTACCGACTCTCCCCTCCTTCCTACCGACTCTCACCACCTTCCTACCGACTCTCCCCACCTTCCTACCGACTCTCCCCTTCCCTACTGACTCTCCCCTTTCCTACCGACTCTCCCCTTCCCTACCGACTCTCCCCTCCTTCCTACCGACTCTCCCCTTCCCTACCGACTCTCCCCGTTCCTACCGACTCTCCCCTCCTTCCTACCGACTCTCCTCACCTTCCTAACGACTCTCCACACCTTCCTACCGACTCTCCCCTCCTTCCTACCGACTCTCCCCGTTCCTACCGACTCTCCCCACCTTCCTACCGACTCTCCCCGTTCCTACCGACTCTCCCCGTTCCTACCGACTCTCCCCTCCTTCCTACCGACTCTCCCCGTTCCTACCGACTCTCCCCACCTTCCTACCGACTCTCTCCGTTCCTACCGACTCTCCTCCTTCCTACCGACTCTCCCCTCCTTCCTACCGACTCTCCCCGTTCCTACCGACTCTCCCCTCCTTCCTACCGACTCTCCCCACCTTCCTACCGACTCTCCCCACCTTCCTACCGACTCTCCCCACCTTCCTACCGACTCTCCCCGTTCCTACCGACTCTCCCCACCTTCCTACCGACTCTCCCCGTTCCTACCGACTCTCCCCACGTTCCTACCGACTCTCCCCACGTTCCTACCGACTCTCCCCGTTCCTACCGACTCTCCCCGTTCCTACCGACTCTCCCCACCTTCCTACCGACTCTCCCCGTTCCTACCGACTCTCCCCTCCTTCCTACCGACTCTCCCCTCCTTCCTACCGACTCTCCCCTCCTTCCTACCGACTCTCCCCACCTTCCTACCGACTCTCCCCTCCTTCCTACCGACTCTCCCCACCTTCCTACCGACTCTCCCCACCTTCCTACCGACTCTCCCCACCTTCCTACCGACTCTCCCCGTTCCTACCGACTCTCCCCACCTTCCTACCGACTCTCCCCGTTCCTACCGACTCTCCCCACGTTCCTACCGACTCTCCCCACGTTCCTACCGACTCTCCCCGTTCCTACCGACTCTCCCCGTTCCTACCGACTCTCCCCACCTTCCTACCGACTCTCCCCGTTCCTACCGACTCTCCCCTCCTTCCTACCGACTCTCCCCTCCTTCCTACCGACTCTCCCCTCCTTCCTACCGACTCTCCCCACCTTCCTACCGACTCTCCCCACCTTCCTACCGACTCTCCCCACCTTCCTACCGACTCTCCCCACCTTCCTACCGACTCTTCCCTCCTTCCTATCGACTCTCCCCTCCTTCCTACCGACTCTCCCCGTTCCTACCGACTCTCCCCTTCCTACCGACTCTCCCCTTCCTACCGACTCTCTCCCCCTTCCGACAGACTCTCTCCCCCTTCCTACCGACTCTCCCCTTTCCTACCGACTCTCCCCTTCCTACCGACTCTCTCCCCCTTCCTACAGACTCTCTCCCCCTTCCTACCGACTCTCCCCTTTCCTACCGACTCTCCCCTCCTTCCTACCGACTCTCCCCACCTTCCTACCGACTCTCTCCCCACCTTCCTACCGACTCTCCCCTCCTTCCTACCGACTCTCCCCACCTTCCTACCGAGTCTCCCCTCCTTCCTACCGACTCTCCCCACCTTCCTACCGACTCTCCCCACCTTCCTACCGACTCTCCCCGTTCCTACCGACTCTCTCCCCACCTTCCTACCGACTCTCCCCTCCTTCCTACCGACTCTCCCCACCTTCCTACCGACTCTCCCCTCCTTCCTACCGACTCTCCCCTCCTTCCTACCGACTCTCCCCTTTCCTACCGACTCTCCCCTCCTTCCTACCGACTCTCCCCTCCTTCCTACCGACTCTCCCCACATTCCTACCGACTCTCCCCACATTCCAACCGACTCTCCCCGTTCCTACCGACTCTCCCCTCCTTCCTACCGACTCTCCCCACATTCCTACCGATTCTCTCCACCTTCCTACCGACTCTCCCCGTTCCTACCGACTCTCCCCACCTTCCTACCGACTCTCCCCTCCTTCCTCCCGACTCACCCCGTTCCTACCGACTCTCCCCTCCTTCCTACCGACTCTCCCCTCCTTCCTACCGACTCTCCCCACCTTCCTACCGACTCTCTCCACCTTCCTACCGACTCTCCCCGTTCCTACCGACTCTCCCCTCCTTCCTCCCGACTCTCCCCTACTTCCTATCGACTCTCCCCTCCTTCCTACCGACTCTCCCCGTTCCTACCGACTCTCCCCACCTTCCTACCGACTCTCCCCTACTTCCTATCGACTCTCCCCTCCTTCCTACCGACTCTCCCCGTTCCTACCGACTCTCCCCACGTTCCTACCGACTCTCCCCTCCTTCCTACCGACTCTCCCCGTTCCTACCGACTCTCCCCACCTTCCTACCGACTCTCCCCTCCTTCCTACCGACTCTCCCCACCTTCCTACCGACTCTCCCCGTTCCTACCGACTCTCCCCACCTTCCTACCGACTCTCCCCGTTCCTACCGACTCTCCCCACCTTCCTACCGACTCTCCCCTCCTTCCTACCGACTCTCCCCACCTTCCTACCGACTCTCTCCACCTTCCTACCGACTCTCCCCGTTCCTACCGACTCTCCCCACCTTCCTACCGACTCTCCCCACCTTCCTATCGACTCTCCCCTCCTTCCCACCGACTCTCCCCTACTTCCTATCGACTCTCCCCTCCTTCCTACCGACTCTCCCTGTTCCTACCGACTCTCCCCACGTTCCTACCGACTCTCCCCACCTTCCTACTGACTCTCCCCTCCTTCCTACCGACTCTCCCCACCTTCCTACCGACTCTCCCCACCTTCCTACCGACTCTCCACACCTTCCTACCGACTCTCCCCACCTTCCTACCGACTCTCCCCTCCTTCCTACCGACTCTCACCACCTTCCTACCGACTCTCCCCACCTTCCTACCGACTCTCCCCTTCCCTACTGACTCTCCCCTTTCCTACCGACTCTCCCCTTCCCTACCGACTCTCCCCTCCTTCCTACCGACTCTCCCCTTCCCTACCGACTCTCCCCGTTCCTACCGACTCTCCCCTCCTTCCTACCGACTCTCCCCACCTTCCTACCGACTCTCCACACCTTCCTACCGACTCTCCCCTCCTTCCTACCGACTCTCCCCGTTCCTACCGACTCTCCCCACCTTCCTACCGACTCTCCCCGTTCCTACCGACTCTCCCCGTTCCTACCGACTCTCCCCTCCTTCCTACCGACTCTCCCCGTTCCTACCGACTCTCCCCACCTTCCTACCGACTCTCTCCGTTCCTACCGACTCTCCTCCTTCCTACCGACTCTCCCCTCCTTCCTACCGACTCTCCCCGTTCCTACCGACTCTCCCCACCTTCCTACCGACTCTCCCCATTCCTACCGACTCTCCCCTCCTTCCTACCGACTCTCCCCTCCTTCCTACCGACTCTCCCCACCTTCCTACCGACTCTCCCCACCTTCCTACCGACTCTCCCCACCTTCCTACCGACTCTCCCCGTTCCTACCGACTCTCCCCACCTTCCTACCGACTCTCCCCGTTCCTACCGACTCTCCCCACGTTCCTACCGACTCTCCCCACGTTCCTACCGACTCTCCCCGTTCCTACCGACTCTCCCCGTTCCTACCGACTCTCCCCACCTTCCTACCGACTCTCCCCTCCTTCCTACCGACTCTCCCCTCCTTCCTACCGACTCTCCCCACCTTCCTACCGACTCTCCCCACCTTCCTACCGACTCTCCCCTCCTTCCTACCGACTCTCCCCACCTTCCTACCGACTCTCCCCACCTTCCTACCGACTCTTCCCTCCTTCCTATCGACTCTCCCCTCCTTCCTACCGACTCTCCCCGTTCCTACCGACTCTCCCCTTCCTACCGACTCTCCCCTTCCTACCGACTCTCTCCCCCTTCCTACAGACTCTCTCCCCCTTCCTACCGACTCTCCCCTTTCCTACCGACTCTCCCCTTCCTACCGACTCTCTCCCCCTTCCTACAGACTCTCTCCCCCTTCCTACCGACTCTCCCCTTTCCTACCGACTCTCCCCTCCTTCCTACCGACTCTCCCCACCTTCCTACCGACTCTCTCCCCACCTTCCTACCGACTCTCCCCTCCTTCCTACCGACTCTCCCCACCTTCCTACCGACTCTCCCCTCCTTCCTACCGACTCTCCCCACCTTCCTACCGACTCTCCCCACCTTCCTACCGACTCTCCCCGTTCCTACCGACTCTCTCCCCACCTTCCTACCGACTCTCCCCTCCTTCCTACCGACTCTCCCCACCTTCCTACCGACTCTCCCCTCCTTCCTACCGACTCTCCCCTCCTTCCTACCGACTCTCCCCTTTCCTACCGACTCTCCCCTCCTTCCTACCGACTCTCCCCTCCTTCCTACCGACTCTCCCCTCCTTCCTTCCGACTCTCCCCGTTCCTACCGACTCTCTCCCCACGTTCCTACCGACTCTCCCCACCTTCCTACCGACTCTCCCCACCTTCCTACCGACTCTCCCCACGTTCCTACCGACTCTCCCCACCTTCCTACCGACTCTCCCCTCCTTCCTACCGACTCTCCCCTCCTTCCTACCGACTCTCCCCTCCTTCCTACCGACTCTCCCCGTTCCTACCGACTCTCCCCGTTCCTACCGACTCTCCCCTCCTTCCTACCGACTCTCCCCTCCTTCCTTCCGACTCTCCCCGTTCCTACCGACTCTCCCCTCCTTCCTACCGACTCTCCCCTCCTTCCTTCCGTCTCTCCCCACGTTCCTACCGACTCTCCCCACCTTCCTACCGACTCTCCCCGTTCCTACCGACTCTCTCCGTTCCTACCAACTCTCCTCCTTCCTACCGACTCTCCCCGTTCCTACCGACTCTCTCCGTTCCTACCGACTCTCCCCTCCTTCCTACCGACTCTCCCCTCCTTCCTACCGACTCTCCCCACCTTCCTACCGACTCTCCCCATTCCTACCGACTCTCCCCATTCCTACCGACTCTCTCCGTTCCTACCGACTCTCCTCCTTCCTACCGACTCTCCCCATTCCTACCGACTCTCTCCGTTCCTACCGACTCTCCCCATTCCTACCGACTCTCTCCGTTCCTACCGACTCTCCCCACCTTCCTACCGACTCTCCCCTCCTCCCTACCGACTCTCCCCGTTCCTACCGACTCTCCCCTCCGTTCCTACCGACTCTCCTCCTTCCTACCGACTCTCCCCGTTCCTACCGACTCTCCCCTCCTTCCTACCGACTCTCACCACCTTCCTACCGACTCTCCCCTCCTTCCTACAGACTCTCTCCCCTCCTTCCTACCGACTCTCCCCTCCTTCCTACAGACTCTCTCCCCTCCTTCCTACCGACTCTCCCCGTTCCTACCGACTCTCCCCCTTCCTACCGACTCTACCCTCCTTCCTACAGACTCTCTCCCCTCCTTCCTACCGACTCTCCCCGTTCCTACCGACTCTCCCCTCCTTCCTACCGACTTCCCCCTCCTTCCTACCGACTCTCCCCCTTCCTACCGACTCTCCCCACCTTCCTACCGACTCTCCCCACCTTCCTACCGACTCTCCCCTCCTTCCTACCGACTCTCCCCGTTCCTACCGACTCTCCCCCTTCCTACCGACTCTCCCCTCCTTCCTACCGACTCTCCCCACCTTCCTACCGACTCTCCCCACCTTCCTACCGACTCTCCCCCTTCCTACCGACTCTCCCCGTTCCTACCGACTCTCCCCGTTCCTACCGACTCTCCCCTCCTTCCTACCGACTCTCCCCACCTTCCTACCGACTCTCCACACCTTCCTACCGACTCTCCCCTCCTTCCTACCGACTCTCCCCGTTCCTACCGACTCTCCCCACCTTCCTACCGACTCTCCCCGTTCCTACCGACTCTCCCCGTTCCTACCGACTCTCCCCTCCTTCCTACCGACTCTCCCCGTTCCTACCGACTCTCCCCACCTTCCTACCGACTCTCTCCGTTCCTACCGACTCTCCTCCTTCCTACCGACTCTCCCCTCCTTCCTACCGACTCTCCCCGTTCCTACCGACTCTCCCCACCTTCCTACCGACTCTCCCCATTCCTACCGACTCTCCCCTCCTTCCTACCGACTCTCCCCTCCTTCCTACCGACTCTCCCCACCTTCCAACCGACTCTCCCCACCTTCCTACCGACTCTCCCCACCTTCCTACCGACTCTCCCCGTTCCTACCGACTCTCCCCACCTTCCTACCGACTCTCCCCGTTCCTACCGACTCTCCCCACGTTCCTACCGACTCTCCCCACGTTCCTACCGACTCTCCCCGTTCCTACCGACTCTCCCCGTTCCTACCGACTCTCCCCACCTTCCTACCGACTCTCCCCTCCTTCCTACCGACTCTCCCCTCCTTCCTACCGACTCTCCCCACCTTCCTACCGACTCTCCCCACCTTCCTACCGACGCTCCCCTCCTTCCTACCGACTCTCCCCACCTTCCTACCGACTCTCCCCACCTTCCTACCGACTCTTCCCTCCTTCCTATCGACTCTCCCCTCCTTCCTACCGACTCTCCCCGTTCCTACCGACTCTCCCCTTCCTACCGACTCTCCCCTTCCTACCGACTCTCTCCCCCTTCCTACAGACTCTCTCCCCCTTCCTACCGACTCTCCCCTTTCCTACCGACTCTCCCCTTCCTACCGACTCTCTCCCCCTTCCTACAGACTCTCTCCCCCTTCCTACCGACTCTCCCCTTTCCTACCGACTCTCCCCTCCTTCCTACCGACTCTCCCCACCTTCCTACCGACTCTCTCCCCACCTTCCTACCGACTCTCCCCTCCTTCCTACCGACTCTCCCCACCTTCCTACCGACTCTCCCCTCCTTCCTACCGACTCTCCCCACCTTCCTACCGACTCTCCCCACCTTCCTACCGACTCTCCCCGTTCCTACCGACTCTCTCCCCACCTTCCTACCGACTCTCCCCTCCTTCCTACCGACTCTCCCCACCTTCCTACCGACTCTCCCCTCCTTCCTACCGACTCTCCCCTCCTTCCTACCGACTCTCCCCTTTCCTACCGACTCTCCCCTCCTTCCTACCGACTCTCCCCTCCTTCCTACCGACTCTCCCCTCCTTCCTTCCGACTCTCCCCGTTCCTACCGACTCTCTCCCCACGTTCCTACCGACTCTCCCCACCTTCCTACCGACTCTCCCCACCTTCCTACCGACTCTCCCCACCTTCCTACCGACTCTCCCCACGTTCCTACCGACTCTCCCCACCTTCCTACCGACTCTCCCCGTTCCTACCGACTCTCTCCGTTCCTACCGACTCTCCTCCTTCCTACCGACTCTCCCCGTTCCTACCGACTCTCTCCGTTCCTACCGACTCTCCCCTCCTTCCTACCGACTCTCCCCTCCTTCCTACCGACTCTCCCCACCTTCCTACCGACTCTCCCCATTCCTACCGACTCTCCCCATTCCTACCGACTCTCTCCGTTCCTACCGACTCTCCTCCTTCCTACCGACTCTCCCCATTCCTACCGACTCTCTCCGTTCCTACCGACTCTCCCCATTCCTACCGACTCTCTCCGTTCCTACCGACTCTCCCCACCTTCCTACCGACTCTCCCCTCCTCCCTACCGACTCTCCCCGTTCCTACCGACTCTCCCCTCCGTTCCTACCGACTCTCCTCCTTCCTACCGACTCTCCCCGTTCCTACCGACTCTCCCCTCCTTCCTACCGACTCTCACCACCTTCCTACCGACTCTCCCCTCCTTCCTACAGACTCTCTCCCCTCCTTCCTACCGACTCTCCCCTCCTTCCTACAGACTCTCTCCCCTCCTTCCTACCGACTCTCCCCGTTCCTACCGACTCTCCCCCTTCCTACCGACTCTACCCTCCTTCCTACAGACTCTCTCCCCTCCTTCCTACCGACTCTCCCCGTTCCTACCGACTCTCCCCTCCTTCCTACCGACTTCCCCCTCCTTCCTACCGACTCTCCCCCTTCCTACCGACTCTCCCCACCTTCCTACCGACTCTCCCCACCTTCCTACCGACTCTCCCCTCCTTCCTACCGACTCTCCCCTCCTTCCTACCGACTCTCCCCACCTTCCAACCGACTCTCCCCACCTTCCTACCGACTCTCCCCACCTTCCTACCGACTCTCCCCGTTCCTACCGACTCTCCCCACCTTCCTACCGACTCTCCCCGTTCCTACCGACTCTCCCCACGTTCCTACCGACTCTCCCCACGTTCCTACCGACTCTCCCCGTTCCTACCGACTCTCCCCGTTCCTACCGACTCTCCCCACCTTCCTACCGACTCTCCCCTCCTTCCTACCGACTCTCCCCTCCTTCCTACCGACTCTCCCCACCTTCCTACCGACTCTCCCCACCTTCCTACCGACGCTCCCCTCCTTCCTACCGACTCTCCCCACCTTCCTACCGACTCTCCCCACCTTCCTACCGACTCTTCCCTCCTTCCTATCGACTCTCCCCTCCTTCCTACCGACTCTCCCCGTTCCTACCGACTCTCCCCTTCCTACCGACTCTCCCCTTCCTACCGACTCTCTCCCCCTTCCTACAGACTCTCTCCCCCTTCCTACCGACTCTCCCCTTTCCTACCGACTCTCCCCTTCCTACCGACTCTCTCCCCTTCCTACAGACTCTCTCCCCCTTCCTACCGACTCTCCCCTTTCCTACCGACTCTCCCCTCCTTCCTACCGACTCTCCCCACCTTCCTACCGACTCTCTCTCCCTCCACCTTCCTACCGACTCTCCCCTCCTTCCTACCGACTCTCCCCACCTTCCTACCGACTCTCCCCTCCTTCCTACCGACTCTCCCCACCTTCCTACCGACTCTCCCCACCTTCCTACCGACTCTCCCCGTTCCTACCGACCTCTCTCCCCCACCTTCCTACCGACTCTCCCCTCCTTCCTACCGACTCTCCCCACCTTCCTACCGACTCTCCCCCTCCTTCCTACCGACTCTCCCCCTCCTTCCTACCGACTCTCCCCTTTCCTACCGACTCTCCCCTCCTTCCTACCGACTCTCCCCTCCTTCCTACCGACTCTCCCCTCCTTCCTTCCGACTCTCCCCGTTCCTACCGACTCTCTCCCCACGTTCCTACCGACTCTCCCCACCTTCCTACCGACTCTCCCCACCTTCCTACCGACTCTCCCCACCTTCCTACCGACTCTCCCCACGTTCCTACCGACTCTCCCCACCTTCCTACCGACTCTCCCCGTTCCTACCGACTCTCTCCGTTCCTACCGACTCTCCTCCTTCCTACCGACTCTCCCCGTTCCTACCGACTCTCTCCCGTTCCTACCGACTCTCCCCTCCTTCCTACCGACTCTCCCCTCCTTCCTACCGACTCTCCCCACCTTCCTACCGACTCTCCCCATTCCTACCGACTCTCCCCATTCCTACCGACTCTCTCCGTTCCTACCGACTCTCCTCCTTCCTACCGACTCTCCCCATTCCTACCGACTCTCTCCGTTCCTACCGACTCTCCCCATTCCTACCGACTCTCTCCGTTCCTACCGACTCTCCCCACCTTCCTACCGACTCTCCCCTCCTCCCTACCGACTCTCCCCGTTCCTACCGACTCTCCCCTCCGTTCGTCCTACCGACTCTCCTCCTTCCTACCGACTCTCCCCGTTCCTACCGACTCTCCCCTCCTTCCTACCGACTCTCACCACCTTCCTACCGACTCTCCCCTCCTTCCTACAGACTCTCTCCCCTCCTTCCTACCGACTCTCCCCTCCTTCCTACAGACTCTCTCCCTCCTTCCTACCGACTCTCCCCGTTCCTACCGACTCTCCCCCTTCCTACCGACTCTACCCTCCTTCCTACAGACTCTCTCCCCTCCTTCCTACCGACTCTCCCCGTTCCTACCGACTCTCCCTCCTTCCTACCGACTTCCCCCTCCTTCCTACCGACTCTCCCCCTTCCTACCGACTCTCCCCACCTTCCTACCGACTCTCCCCACCTTCCTACCGACTCTCCCCTCCTTCCTACCGACTCTCCCCGTTCCTACCGACTCTCCCCTTCCTACCGACTCTCCCCTCCTTCCTACCGACTCTCCCCACCTTCCTACCGACTCTCCCCACCTTCCTACCGACTCTCCCCCTTCCTACCGACTCTCCCCGTTCCTACCGACTCTCCCGTTCCTACCGACTCTCCCCTCCTTCCTACCGACTCTCCCCACGTTCCTACCGACTCTCCCCACGTTCCTACCGACTCTCCCCACGTTCCTACCGACTCTCCCCGTTCCTACCGACTCTCCCCACCTTCCTACCGACTCTCCCCTCCTTCCTACCGACTCTCCCCTCCTTCCTACCGACTCTCCCCACCTTCCTACCGACTCTCCCCCTCCTTCCTACCGACTCTCCCCGTTCCTACCGACTCTCCCCCTTCCTACCGACTCTCCCCACCTTCATACCGACTCTCCCCTTTCCTACCGACTCTCCCCTCCTTCCTACCGACTCTCTCCCCCTTCCTACAGACTCTCTCCCTTCCTACCGACTCTCCCCCTTCCTACCGACTCTCCCCTTTCCTATCGACTCTCCCCACCTTCCTACCGACTCTCCCCTTCCTACCGACTCTCCCCTCCTTCCTACAGACTCTCTCCCCCTTCCTACCGACTCTCTCCCCCTTCCTACCGACTCTCCCCACCTTCCTACCGACTCTCCCCTTCCTACCGACTCTCCCCTCCTTCCTACCGACTCTCTCCCCCTTCCTACCGACTCTCCCCGTTCCTACCGACTCTCCCCCTTCCTACCGACTCGCCCCTTCCTACCGGCTCTCCCCCTTCCTACCGACTCTCCCCTCCTTCCTACCGACTCTCTCCCCTTTCCTACCGACTCTCCCCCTTCCTACCGACTCTCCCCACCTTCCTACCGACTCTCCCCTTTCCTACCGACTCTCCCCTCCTTCCTACCGACTCTCCCCTCCTTCCTACCGACTCTCCCCTCCTTCCTACCGACTCTCCCCGTTCCTACCGACTCTCCCCCTTCCTACCGACTCTCCCCCTCCTTCCTACCGACTCTCCCCACCTTCCTACCGACTCTCCCCACCTTCCTACCGACTCTCCCCCCTCCTAACGACTCTCCCCTTCCCTACCGACTCTCCCCTTTCCTACCGACTCTCCCCTTCCCTACCGACTCTCCCCTCCTTCCTACCGACTCTCCCCGTTCCTACCGACTCTCCCCTCCTTCCTACCGACTCTCCCCACCTTCCTACCGACTCTCCCCTCCTTCCTACCGACTCTCCCCTCCTTCCTACCGACTCTCCCCACCTTCCTACCGACTCTCCCCTCCTTCCTACCGACTCTCCCCGTTCCTACCGACTCTCCCCACCTTCCTACCGACTCTCCCCTCCTTCCTACCGACTCTCCCCACCTTCCTACCGACTCTCTCCGTTCCTACCGTCTCTCCCCACGTTCCTACCGTCTCTCCCCACCTTCCTACCGACTCTCCCCGTTCCTACCGACTCTCCCACTTCCTACCGACTCTCCCCACCTTCCTACCGACTCTCCCCTTTCCTACCGACTCTCCCCACCTTCCTACCGACTCTCCCCGTTCCTACCGACTCTCCCCACGTTCCTACCGACTCTCCCCGTTCCTACCGTCTCTCCCCACGTTCCTACCGTCTCTCCCCACCTTCCTACCGACTCTCCCCACCTTCCTACCGACTCTCCCCGTTCCTACCGACTCCCCCTCCACGTTCCTGCCTGGGATCTTGGACTGGGCCAGAGTATCCCTGAGCTGGGAGCCTGTTCCTGGCTCTAATCCGGCCTCCGGTCCTCGGGATGATCTGAGCAGATTGCGATGGACGCCTGGCCCCCACACACAGCAGCTGTGCTGGCATGCAGCCTCTGCTCACTCACACACAGCAGCGAGGAGGGAGTGTGGCGTTGCGGGAGGGTTGCTGGTGCTTTGGGAGGGGTGCTGATGTCTCAAAAAGGTGGCATCTATAACACTAAGGACCCCCATCACCCAGGACATGCCCTCTTCTCATTGGTACCATCAGAGAGGAGCCTGAACACACACTCAGTTTTCTGGAACAGCTCTTCCCCTCCGCCATCAGATTGATGAATGGACAATGAACCCATGACAGCACCTCACTGCTTATTTGATTTTGTAATTTACATTTTTGATGAGTTGCACTGAACTGCTGATGCAAAACAAATTTCACATTTGCCAGTGATATTAAACCTGATTCTGAGGGGCCCTAGCTACGACGGCGGGGGCGGGGGGGCGGATCAGGACCCGATTTATTATGAGCAGCACGTGACCTGAAATTCAGTGGGGAGCGCTGAGGGAGGTGAGGAGAGAGGAGTGTTGAGGAGGGAGCGCTGAGGGAAGATTGGAGAGAGGAGTGTTGAGGAGGGAGCGCTGAGGGAAGATTGGAGAGAGGAGTGTTGAGGAGGGAGCGCGGAGGGAGGTGAGGAGAGAGGAGTGTTGAGGAGGGAGCGCGGAGGGAGGTGAGGAGAGAGGAGTGTTGAGGAGGGAGCGCTGAGGGAAGATTGGAGAGAGGAGTGTTGAGGAGGGAGCGCGGAGGGAGGTGAGGAGAGAGGAGTGTTGAGGAGGGAGCGCGGAGGGAGGTGAGGAGAGAGGAGTGTTGAGGAGGGAGCGCTGAGGGAGGTGAGGAGAGAGGAGTGTTGAGGAGGGTGCGCTGAGGGAGGTGAGGAGAGAGGAGTGTTGAGGAGGGAGCGCGGAGGGAGGTGAGGAGAGAGGAGTGTTGAGGAGGGTGCGCTGAGGGAGGTGAGGAGAGAGGAGTGTTGAGGAGGGAGCGCGGAGGGAGGTGAGGAGAGAGGAGTGTTGAGGAGGGAGCGCGGAGGGAGGTGAGGAGAGAGGAGTGTTGAGGAGGGAGCGCTGAGGGAAGATTGGAGAGAGGTGTTGAGGAGGGAGCGCTGAGGGAAGATTGGAGAGAGGAGTGTTGAGGAGGGAGCGCTGAGGGAGCTGAGGAGAGAGGAGTGTTGAGGAGGGAGCGCTGAGGGAGCTGAGGAGAGAGGAGTGTTGAGGAGGGAGCGCTGAGGGAAGATTGGAGAGAGGAGTGTTGAGGAGGGAGCGCGGAGGGAGGTGAGGAGAGAGGAGTGTTGAGGAGGGAGCGCTGAGGGAAGATTGGAGAGAGGAGTGTTGAGG
>NW_026779244.1:0-65000 GCF_030144855.1 Hypanus sabinus
AGGAAGGTTGAATCGTGGTATTTTTTGGGAGCAGTACAAAGTTCATATATCTCACTGTCTACAACCCTGAGATTTGTTTTCCTGCGGGCATACTGAATAAATCTATGGAATAGTAACTATAACACAGTCAGTGAAAGATCAACCAGAGGCCAGAAGACAACAAATGGAAAAAAATCAGAAATAAATACTGAAATAATGAGATAAAGAATTCCGAAAGTGAGATCATTGGTTGTAGAAACATTTCAATGATGAGGCAAGTGAGTGTAGCTATCCCTTTTTGTTCAAGAGCCTGATGGTTGAGGGGTAGTAACTGTTCTTGAACCTGGTGGTGCGAGTCCTGAGGCTCCTGTACCTTCTACCAGACGGCCGCAGTGAGAAGAGAGCCGGGCCTGGGTGGTGGGGATCTCGGATGATGGATGCTGCTTTCGTACAGCAAACTTTACTGTAGATGTGCTGAATGGTTGTGAGGGTTTTGCCCCTGATGTACTGAGCCAAATCCACTACCTGTTGGAGGATTTTCCACTCAAAGACATTGGTGTTTCCATACCAGGCCGTAACGCAGCCAATCAGCACACTCTCCACCACACATCTGTAAAACGTTGTCACTCTCCACCACACATCTGTAAAACTTTGTCAACTCTCCACCACACATCTGTAAAACATTGTCACTCTCCACCACACATCTGTAAAACTTTGTCACTCTCCACCACACATCTGTAAAACGTTGTCACTCTCCACCACACATCTGTAAAATTTTGTCAAAGTTTTAGATGCCATGCCAAACCTCTGCAGGAAGTAGAGGCGCTGCTGTGCTGATGCCAATTGTACGGCAAGAGATTTGGAGGGGTGTGCAGATCGCTGTGTTCAAGGGGCAGTACAGGGGAGGTGTCAGACATGGGACCTCAGGGGTCAGTACAGAGAGATGTCAGACGTGGGACCTCAGGGGTCAGTACAGGAGAGATGTAAGACGTGGGACCTCAGGGGTCAGTACAGGAGAGGTGTCAGACATGGGACCTCAGGGGTCAGTACAGGAGAGGTGTTAGATGTGGGACCTCAGGGGTCAGTACAGGAGAGATGTCAGACGTGGGACCTCAGGGGTCAGTACAGGAGAGATGTCAGACGTGGGACCTCAGGGGTCAGTACAAGAGAGGTGTCAGACGTGGGACCTCGGGTCAGTACAGGAGAGGTGTCAGACGTGGGACCTCAGGGGTCAGTACAGGAGAGGTGTCAGACATGGGACCTCAGGGGTCAGTACAGGAGAGATGTCAGACGTGGGACCTCAGGGGTCAGTACAGGAGAGGTGTCAAACGTAGGACCTCAGGGGTCAGTACAGGAGAGGTGTCAGACGTGGGACCTCAGGGGTCAGTACAGGAGAGGTGTCAGACGTGGGACCTCAGGGGTCAGTACAGGAGAGATGTCAGACGTGGGACCTCAGGGGTCAGTACAGGAGAGATGTCAGACATGGGACCTCAGGGGTCAGTACAGGAGAGGTGTCAGACGTGGGACCTCAGGGGTCAGGACAGGAGAGGTGTCAGACGTGGGACCTCAGGGGTCAGTACAGGAGAGGTGTCAGACGTGGGACCTCAGGGGTCAGTACAGGAGCGGTGTCAGACGTGGGACCTCAGGGGTCAGTACAGGAGAGGTGTCAGACGTGGGACCTCAGGGGTCAGTACAGGAGAGATGTCAGACGTGGGACCTCAGGGGTCAGTACAGGAGAGGTGTCAGACGTGGGACCTCAGGGGTCAGTACAGGAGAGATGTCAGACGTGGGACCTCAGGGGTCAGTACAGGGGAGATGTCAGACGTGGGACCTCAGGGGTCAGTACAGGAGAGGTGTCAGACGTGGGACCTCAGGGGTCAGTACAGGAGAGGTGTCAGACGTGGGACCTCAGGGGTCAGTACAGGAGAGATGTCAGACGTAGGACCTCAGGGGTCCGTGGACTGTGATCCATTTGCCCCTCCCTGAATTGCACACCTCCCCAGTCATCTACGCTATTTATCTTCGCCACCATTGACACCTCATTTCATGTTGTCTGCAAGCTCACGGAGATCGTGTGGTGTGATCGGGGGTGAAGTCATGGAAAGTTGGTGTTGTGCTCAGTGTAGAAGGTTGTCGTGGGTTACAACAGGACATTGACAGGATGCAGAGCTGGGCTGAGACGAGGCAGATGGAGTTCTAGCTGGAAAAGTGTGAAGTGATTCACTCTGGAAGGTCAAATCTGAAGGCAGGACTCTTCGCAGCGTGAAGGAACAGAGGGATCTTGGGTCCTCATACGTAGAAGCCTGAAAATTGCAGTGCTCGACGATGGGGTGGCTAAGAAGGTGTTTGGCGTGTTGGCCTTCATCAGACGGGGGCAGAGGCCCAGAGCCACGAGATGATATTGCAGCTCGACAAAACTCTGGCTGGATAACACTTGGAGTTTTGTGCTCAATTCTGGTCAAGGGTGGTGAAGAAAGCTTTGCAATACCGGATATTAAATACTACAAATTACAGTAAGTATGTATAAAATAAATCAAATAATTAGAGGGAAAAGAGAGGGAAGATACTGAGTCAGGATTCACAGGTTCACTGTCCATTCAGAAATCTGATGGCGGAGGGGACGAAGCTGTTTCTGAATCATTGAGTGTGTGTCTTCAGGCTCCTGTCCCTCCTCCGTGAGGCAGCAATGAGACCAGGGCTTGTCCTGGGTGATGGGCGTCCGCAGTGGCGGATGCCGACTTTTCGAGGCATCACCTTTCGAAGGTGTGCTCGATGCCGGGGAGGCCAGTGCTGAGTTCACAACTTTGTGCAACTTTTCTCTGATCCTGTGCGGCCTCGTGGCCCCGCACATCGGTCTCGCCCGAAGCTCTTGTATCCTGGGAAAGGGGTGCATGTCGAGCGCTGGTTTTGCTGCAGGGGAGTGGTGTCGGTAGATCAAGGGTGTGTTCAGGGGGTCGAGAGTGGGGGGGGTTGTCTTCTACCATGACACAGACTGAATCATGTTTCGCTCTCTCTCTCCTCCCTACCTCCATCCCCTCCCTTCCCTCCTCCCTCCCCTCCCTCCCACTACCTCTTCCACCTCTACCCTCAGGTGAGCCTGCGCCAGCCCCTCCCTCGCTGCCCTCCTGCCTCTCCCCCTGCCCCTCCCCTTTGCCCCAGGTGAGCCGTGGCCTAAGCGGAGGAGATCCACCGCGGGGGACGCCCACCCCAACACCCTCCCTCGCAGACCCCGAGGAAGTAGAGACCAAAAAGGGGCTGAGAGGCGACTCTCGCTCCCGCCCCGGCACTCGCCTCTGCCCCCCTCCCTGCCAGGGGCATCTTGCCCCTCCCTGTGGCTCCCTGAGCCCCCCCACCTCACTCGGCAGCGACCAGGAGGGGATGGAGACAGACCCGCCCTCCCCCACCCCCTCTCTTCCTCACTACCCTCGGGATTGCCACACCGCCCCCTCCTACCGCTCCTCCCGCCCTTCCCCATCCCTCCGCTCTCGTGCCACCAACTCCCTCGTCTCTCCCCAACCCTCCCTCTCCCTCGACTCTACCCGTGCCGCACCCAGCCTCGTCTCCCGGCGTTCCTACTCCGTCTCCTCCACCCACCCTACCCCGTCCCTCATCTCCCGGCCCACACCTTCCCTCGTCTCGTCTGTCCCGTCCCAGTCCCTTGCCTCCTCACCCTCCGCCTCCCCCTCTCCTTCATCCTCCCCTTCCCCCTGCCCCTCGGTCGTCCAGCAGGATTCCCGGGGCGAGGAGGAAGAGAGTGAGCAGGAAGGGTCGGGTGAGGAATACACTCCTCCGCCCACCATCCACCTGGTCCCCAACCCCCGCCTCCATCGGGCTCTCCCTCCCCATCAGGGAACCACACCTCCAACCAGCCAGTTGCCCCTCCCCTCCTCCTCCTCCGCCTCACCACCACACCCTCCCACTCTCCCGTCGGGATCCCACCCTCCCACCTCCGAGGAAGAGGATTCATCCTCGCCCCACACTCCTCATCCGGGTGAGGAGGGAGGTCGACTCTGGGACGGTGGGTGTGTCCACCGGGTGCTCCCCCACTCTGAGGGAACGCTTCCCCGGGGTCGCCTCCCCGTCACCTCCCCCCACTCCGTCCCCCTGAGGGGTGGGGAAGAACAAGGCCGAGTGTACCGCCGGGGTCCTATTGCCCACTGCCACCTGAGGCCGCAGACCCGGGAACAGAATCCACCCTCTCCTCTGCCTCCCTCCCGCCCCCCTCGCCCCCATCCTTCTCTTTGCCCAAAGGCCCACCACCAGGAGCCGGGAGTGAGTGTCCCTTCCCCCCGGGACGGCCCACGGGGGCCTGTGTGTGACGCCAGGAACCAGGGATCTCGGTTCGGTCAGGGGAGGGGTGAACAATAGCCCCCTCCCCCCACAACACAAATCCGAGGCATCACAAGGAGGAGAGAGAGATCCTCGACATCCCCTCCTACCCCGACTCCCTACTTCCCCACCAACAGACTCTTCCCTCGCCCTGGTCTCTGACCGTCCGGGTGGACAAGATGCACGGATCGAGCTCCATAACGAAATAAAGCGTCAACATTAACCGTCTGGTGTCTGGGTAATTACTGGGAGACTGGGGGGGGGGGGGCGAGGCATGAGGGAGGGGTTTGAACAGGAGGACGGGGAGTGTAATGGTTACAGAGATAGGGAGGGGGTGAGGGAGGGGTTTGAACAGGAGGATGGGCAGTGTACGGTTTACAGAGATAGGGAGGGGGTCAGGGAGGGATTTGAACAGGAGGACAGGGAGTGTAGGGGTTACAGAGATAGGGAGGTGGTGAGGGAGGGGTTTCAACAGGAGGACGGGGAATGTAGGGGTTACAGAGATAGGGAGGGGTTTGAACAGGAGGACGGGGAATGTAGGGGTTACAGAGATAGGTAAGTGTTTGAACAGGACGGGGAGTGTAGGGGTTATAGAGATAGGGAGGTGGTGAGGGAGGGGTTTCAACAGGAGGAAGGGGGTGTAGGGGTTACAGACATAGCGAGGTGGTGAGGGAGGGGTTCGAACAGGAGGATGAGGTGTAGGGTTTACAGAGATAGGGAGGTGGTGAGCGAGGGGTTTGAACAAGAGGACGGGGAGTGCAGGGGTTACAGAGATAGGGAGGGGTGAGGGACGGGTTTGAACAGGAGGATGGGGAGTGTAGGGGTTACAGAGATAGGGAGGGGGGAGGGAGGGTTTTGTACAGGAGGACGGGGAGTGTTGGGGTTACAGAGATAGGGAGGGGCTGAGGGAGGGGTTTGAACAGGAGGACGGGCAGTGTAGGGGTTACAGAGATAGGGAGGTGGTCAGGGAGGGATTTGAACAGGAGGACAGGGAGTGTAGGGGTTACAGAGATAGGGAAGGGTTTGAATAGGAGGACGGGGAGTGTAGGGGTTACAGAGATAGGGAAAGGTTTGAACAGGAGGACGGGGAATGTAGGGGTTACAGAGATAGGGAGGGAGTGAGGGAGGGGTTTGAACAGGAGCACTGGGAGTGTAGGGGTTACAGAGATAGGGAGGGGGTGAGAGAGGGGTTTGAACAGGAGCACTGGGAGTGTAGGGGTTACAGAGATAGGGAGGGGCTGAGGGAGGGGTTTGAACAGGAGGACGGGGAGCGTAGGGGTTACAGAGATAGGTAAGTGTTTGAACAGGACGGGGAGTGTAGGGGTTATAGAGATAGGGAGGTGGTGAGGGAGGGGTTTCAACAGGAGGAAGGGGGTGTAGGGGTTACAGACATAGCGAGGTGGTGAGGGAGGGGTTCGAACAGGAGGACGAGGTGTAGGGTTTACAGAGATAGGGAGGTGGTGAGCGAGGGGTTTGAACAAGAGGACGGGGAGTGCAGGGGTTACAGAGATAGGGAGGGGTGAGGGACGGGTTTGAACAGGAGGATGGGGAGTGTAGGGGTTACAGAGATAGGGAGGGGGGAGGGAGGGTTTTGTACAGGAGGACGGGGAGTGTTGGGGTTACAGAGATAGGGAGGGGCTGAGGGAGGGGTTTGAACAGGAGGACGGGCAGTCTAGGGGTTACAGAGATAGGGAGGTGGTCAGGGAGGGATTTGAACAGGAGGACAGGGAGTGTAGGGGTTACAGAGATAGGGAGGGGGTGAGGGAGGGGTTTCAACAGGAGGACGGGGAATGTAGGGGTTACAGAGATAGGGAGGGTGTGAGGGAGTGGTTTGAACAGGAGGACGGGGAGTGTAGGGGTTACAGAGATAGGGAGGGTGTGAGGGAGGGGTTTGAACAGGAGGACGGGGAGTGTAGGGGTTACAGAGATAGGGAGGTGATGAGGGAGGGGTTTGAACAGGAGGGTGGGGAGTGAACGGTTTACAGAGATAGGGAGGGGGTGAGGGAGGGGATTGAACAGGAGGATGGGCAGTGTACGGTTTACAGAGATAGGGAGGGGGTCAGGGAGGGATTTGAACAGGAGGACAGGGAGTGTAGGGGTTACAGAGATAGGGAGGTGGTGAGGGAGGGGTTTCAACAGGAGGACGGGGAATGTAGGGGTTACAGAGATAGGGAGGGGTTTGAACAGGAGGACGGGGAATGTAGGGGTTACAGAGATAGGTAAGTGTTTGAACAGGACGGGGAGTGTAGGGGTTATAGAGATAGGGAGGTGGTGAGGGAGGGGTTTCAACAGGAGGAAGGGGGTGTAGGGGTTACAGACATAGCGAGGTGGTGAGGGAGGGGTTCGAACAGGAGGATGAGGTGTAGGGTTTACAGAGATAGGGAGGTGGTGAGCGAGGGGTTTGAACAAGAGGACGGGGAGTGCAGGGGTTACAGAGATAGGGAGGGGTGAGGGACGGGTTTGAACAGGAGGATGGGGAGTGTAGGGGTTACAGAGATAGGGAGGGGGGAGGGAGGGGTTTGAACAGGAGGACAGGGAGTGTAGGGGTTACAGAGATAGGGAGGGGGTGAGGGAGTGGTTTGAACAGGAGGGTGGGGAGTGTACGGTTTACAGAGATAGGGAGGGGGTGAGGGAGGGGTTTCAACAGGAGGACGGGGAATGTAGGGGTTACAGAGATAGGGAGGGGTTTGAACAGGAGGACGGGGAGTGTAAGGGTTACAGAGATATGGAGGGTTTTCAACAGGAGGACGGGGGTGTAGGGGTTACAGATATAGGGAGGGGTGAGGGACGGGTTTGAACAGGAGGATGGGGAGTGTAGGGGTTACAGAGATAGGGAGGGGTGAGGGATGGGTTTGAACAGGAGGATGGGGAGTGTAGGTGTTACAGAGATATGGAGGGTTTTCAACAGGAGGACGGGGAGTGTAGGAGTTACAGAGATAGGGAGGGGGTGAGGAACGGGTTTGAACAGGAGGATGGGGAGTGTAGGGGTTACAGAGATAGGGAGGGTGTGAGGGAGTGGTTTGAACAGGAGGACGGGGAGTGTAGGGGTTACAGAGATAGGGAGGGTGTGAGGGAGTGGTTTGAACAGGAGGACGGGGAGTGTAGGGGTTACAGAGATAGGGAGGGGTTTGAACAGGAGTACGGGGAGTGTCGGGGTTACAGAGATAGGGAGGGGGTGAGGGAGGGGTTTGAACAGGAGGATGGGGAGTGTAGGGTTACAGAGATGGGGGTGAGGGAGGGGTTTGAACAGGAGGACGGGGAGTGTAGGGGTTACAGAGATGGGGATGAGGGAGGGGTTTGAACAGGAGGAAGGGCAGTGTATGGTTTACAGAGATGGGGGGGTGAGGGATGGGTTTGAACAGGAGGACGGGGAGTGTAGGGGTTACAGAGATAGGAAGGGGGTGAGTGTGGGGTTTGAACAGGAGGACGGAGAGTGTTGGGGTTACAGAGATAGGAAGGGGGTGAGTGTGGGGTTTGAACAGGAGGATGGGGAGTGTAGGGGTTACAGAGATAGGGAAGGGTTTGAACAGGAGGACGGGGAGTGTAGGGGTTACAGAGATAGGGAAGGGTTTGAACAGGAGGACGGGGAGTGTAGGGGTTACAGAGATAGGGAAGGGTTTGAACAGGAGGACGGGGAATGTAGGGGTTACAGAGATAGGGAGGGAGTGAGGGAGGGGTTTGAACAGGAGCACTGGGAGTGTAGGGGTTACAGAGATAGGGAGGGGGTGAGAGAGGGGTTTGAACAGGAGCACTGGGAGTGTAGGGGTTACAGAGATAGGGAGGGGCTGAGGGAGGGGTTTGAACAGGAGGACGGGGAGCGTAGGGGTTACAGAGATAGGTAAGTGTTTGAACAGGACGGGGAGTGTAGGGGTTATAGAGATAGGGAGGTGGTGAGGGAGGGGTTTCAACAGGAGGAAGGGGGTGTAGGGGTTACAGACATAGCGAGGTGGTGAGGGAGGGGTTCGAACAGGAGGACGAGGTGTAGGGTTTACAGAGATAGGGAGGTGGTGAGCGTGGGGTTTGAACAAGAGGACGGGGAGTGCAGGGGTTACAGAGATAGGGAGGGGTGAGGGACGGGTTTGAACAGGAGGATGGGGAGTGTAGGGGTTACAGAGATAGGGAGGGGGGAGGGAGGGTTTTGTACAGGAGGACGGGGAGTGTTGGGGTTACAGAGATAGGGAGGGGCTGAGGGAGGGGTTTGAACAGGAGGACGGGCAGTCTAGGGGTTACAGAGATAGGGAGGTGGTCAGGGAGGGATTTGAACAGGAGGACAGGGAGTGTAGGGGTTACAGAGATAGGGAGGGGGTGAGGGAGTGGTTTGAACAGGAGGGTAGGGAGTGTACGGTTTACAGAGATAGGGAGGGGGTGAGGGAGGGGTTTCAACAGGAGGACGGGGAATGTAGGGGTTACAGAGATAGGGAGGGGTTTGAACAGGAGGATGGGGAGTGTAGGGGTTACAGAGATAGGGGGGGTGAGGGATGGGTTTGAACAGGAGGATGGGGAGTGTAGGGGTTACAGAGATAGGGAGGGGGTGAGGAACGGGTTTGAACAGGAGGATGGGGAGTGTAGGGGTTACAGAGATAGGGAGGGTGTGAGGGAGTGGTTTGAACAGGAGGACGGGGAGTGTAGGGGTTACAGAGATAGGGAGGGTGTGAGGGAGGGGTTTGAACAGGAGGACGGGGAGTGTAGGGGTTACAGAGATAGGGAGGTGATGAGGGAGGGGTTTGAACAGGAGGGTGGGGAGTGTACGGTTTACAGAGATAGGGAGGGGGTGAGGGAGGTGTTTGAACAGGAGGACAGGGAGTATAGGGGTTAGAGAGATAGGGAGGGGGTGAGGGAGGGGTTTCAACAGGAGCATTGGGAGTGTAGGGGTTACAGAGTTAGGGAGGGGGTGAGGGAGGGGTTTGAACAGGAGGACAGGGAGTGAAGGGGTTACAGAGTTAGGAAGGGGATGAGGGAGGGGTCTGCACAGGACGGGGAATGTAGGGGTTATAGAGATAGGGAGGGGCTGAGGGAGGGGTTTGAACAGGAGGACGGGGAGCGTAGGGGTTACAGAGATAGGTAAGTGTTTGAACAGGACGGGGAGTGTAGGGGTTATAGAGATAGGGAGGTGGTGAGGGAGGGGTTTCAACAGGAGGAAGGGGGTGTAGGGGTTACAGACATAGCGAGGTGGTGAGGGAGGGGTTCGAACAGGAGGACGAGGTGTAGGGTTTACAGAGATAGGGAGGTGGTGAGCGAGGGGTTTGAACAAGAGGACGGGGAGTGCAGGGGTTACAGAGATAGGGAGGGGTGAGGGATGGGTTTGAACAGGAGGATGGGGAGTGTAGGGGTTACAGAGATAGGGAGGGGGGAGGGAGGGTTTTGTACAGGAGGACGGGGAGTGTTGGGGTTACAGAGATAGGGAGGGGCTGAGGGAGGGGTTTGAACAGGAGGACGGGCAGTCTAGGGGTTACAGAGATAGGGAGGTGGTCAGGGAGGGATTTGAACAGGAGGACAGGGAGTGTAGGGGTTACAGAGATAGGGAGGGGGTGAGGGAGTGGTTTGAACAGGAGGGTGGGGAGTGTACGGTTTACAGAGATAGGGAGGGGGTGAGGGAGGGGTTTCAACAGGAGGACGGGGAATGTAGGTGTTACAGAGATATGGAGGGTTTTCAACAGGAGGACGGGGAGTGTAGGAGTTACAGAGATAGGGAGGGGGTGAGGAACGGGTTTGAACAGGAGGATGGGGAGTGTAGGGGTTACAGAGATAGGGAGGGTGTGAGGGAGTGGTTTGAACAGGAGGACGGGGAGTGTAGGGGTTACAGAGATAGGGAGGGTGTGAGGGAGGGGTTTGAACAGGAGGACGGGGAGTGTAGGGGTTACAGAGATAGGGAGGTGATGAGGGAGGGGTTTGAACAGGAGGGTGGGGAGTGTACGGTTTACAGAGATAGGGAGGGGGTGAGGGAGGTGTTTGAACAGGAGGACAGGGAGTATAGGGGTTAGAGAGATAGGGAGGGGGTGAGGGAGGGGTTTCAACAGGAGCATTGGGAGTGTAGGGGTTACAGAGTTAGGGAGGGGGTGAGGGAGGGGTTTGAACAGGAGGACAGGGAGTGAAGGGGTTACAGAGTTGGGAAGGGGATGAGGGAGGGGTCTGCACAGGACGGGGAATGTAGGGGTTATAGAGATAGGGAGGGGGTGAGGGAGGGGTTTGAACAGGAGGACAGGAAGTGTAGGGGTTACAGAGATAGGTAGGTGTTTGAACAGGAGGACGGGGAGTGTAGGGGTTACAGAGATAGGGAGGAGGTGAGGGAGAGGTTTGAACAGGAGGATGGGGAGTGTTGGGGTTACAGAGATAGGGAGGGGTTTGAACAGGAGGACGGGGAGTGTCGGGGTTACAGAGATAGGGAGGGGCTGAGGGAGGGATTTGAACAGGGGGACGGCGAGTGTAGGGTTACAGAGATGCAGGGGGTGAGGGAGGTGTTTGCACTGGTGTACTGGGAGTGTAGGGGTTACTGAGATAGGGAGGCGGTGAGGGAGGGGTTTGAACAGGAGGATGGGGAGTGTACGGTTTACAGAGATAGTGAGGGGTTTGAACAGGAGGACGGGGAGTGTAGGGTTACAGAGATGGGGGTGAGGGAGGGGTTTGAACAGGAGGAAGGGGAGTGTAGGGATTACAGAGATATGGAGGGGGTGAGGGAGGGGTTTGACCAGGAGGACGGGGAGTGTACGGGGTACAGAGAACGGAAGGGAGTGAGGGAGGGGTTTGAACAGGAGGACAGGGAGTGTAGGGGTTACAGAGATGGGGATGAGGGAGGGGTTTGAACAGGAGGAAGGGCAGTGTACGGTTTACAGAGATGGGGTGGTGAGGGATGGGTTTGAACAGGAGGATGGGGAGTGTAGGGGTTACACAGATAGTGAGGGGTTTGAACAGGAGGATGGGGAGTGTTGGGGTTACAGAGATAGGGAAGGGTTTGAACAGGAGGACGGGGAGTGTAGGGGTTACAGAGATAGGGAAGGGTTTGAACAGGAGGACGGGGAGTGTAGGGGTTACAGAGATAGGGAGGGAGGGAGTGAGGGAGGGGTTTGAACAGGAGCACTGGGAGTGTAGGGGTTACAGAGATAGGGAGGGGGTGAGAGACCGGTTTGAACAGGAGTATGGAGGGTGTAGGGGTTACAGAGTTAGGGAGGTGGTGAGCGAGGGGATTGTACAGGAGCACGGGGAGTGTCGGGGTTACAGAGATAGGGAGGGGCTGAGGGAGGGGTTTGAACAGGAGCACAAGAAATATAGGGGTTACAGAGATAGGGAGGGGGTGAGGGATGGGTTTGAACAGGAGGACAGGGAGTGTAGGGGTTACAGAGTTAGGGAGGGGCTGAGGGAGGGGTTTGCACAGGACGGGGAATGTAGGGGTTATAGAGATAGGGAGGGGGTGAGGGAGGCGTTTGAACAGGAGGATGGGGAGTGTAGGGGTTACAGAGATTGGTAGGTGTATGAACAGGAGGACGGGGAGTGTAGGGGTTACAGAGATAGGGAGGGGTGAAGGAGTGGTTTGTACAGGAGGACGGGGAGTGTCGGGGTTACAGAGATAGGGAGGGGCTGAGGGAGTGGGTTGAACAGGAGGACGGGGAGTGTCGGGGTTCCAGAGATAGGGAGGTGGTGAGGGAGGGATTTGAACAGGACGATAGGGAGTGTAGGGGTTACAGAGATAGGGAGGGGCTGAGGGAGGGATTTGAACAGGGGGACGGCGAGTGTAGGGTTACAGAGATGCAGGGGGTGAGGGAGGTGTTTGCACTGGTGTACTGGGAGTGTAGGGGTTACTGAGATAGGGAGGCGGTGAGGGAGGGGTTTGAACAGGAGGATGGGGAGTGTACGGTTTACAGAGATAGTGAGGGGTTTGAACAGGAGGACGGGGAGTGTAGGGTTACAGAGATGGGGGTGAGGGAGGGGTTTGAACAGGAGGAAGGGGAGTGTAGGGATTACAGAGATAGGGAGGGGGTGAGGGAGGGGTTTGACCAGGAGGACGGGGAGTGTACGGGGTACAGAGAACGGAAGGGAGTGAGGGAGGGGTTTGAACAGGAGGACAGGGAGTGTAGGGGTTACAGAGATGGGGATGAGGGAGGGGTTTGAACAGGAGGAAGGGCAGTGTACGGTTTACAGAGATGGGGTGGTGAGGGATGGGTTTGAACAGGAGGATGGGGAGTGTAGGGGTTACACAGATAGTGAGGGGTTTGAACAGGAGGATGGGGAGTGTTGGGGTTACAGAGATAGGGAAGGGTTTGAACAGGAGGACGGGGAGTGTAGGGGTTACAGAGATAGGGAAGGGTTTGAACAGGAGGACGGGGAGTGTCGGGGTTACAGAGATAGGGAGGGAGGGAGTGAGGGAGGGGTTTGAACAGGAGCACTGGGAGTGTAGGGGTTACAGAGATAGGGAGGGGGTGAGAGACCGGTTTGAACAGGAGTATGGAGGGTGTAGGGGTTACAGAGTTAGGGCGGTGGTGAGCGAGGGGATTGTACAGGAGCACGGGGAGTGTCGGGGTTACAGAGATAGGGAGGGGCTGAGGGAGGGGTTTGAACAGGAGCACAAGAAATATAGGGGTTACAGAGATAGGGAGGGGGTGAGGGATGGGTTTGAACAGGAGGACAGGGAGTGTAGGGGTTACAGAGTTAGGGAGGGGCTGAGGGAGGGGTTTGCACAGGACGGGGAATGTAGGGGTTATAGAGATAGGGAGGGGGTGAGGGAGGCGTTTGAACAGGAGGATGGGGAGTGTAGGGGTTACAGAGATTGGTAGGTGTATGAACAGGAGGACGGGGAGTGTAGGGGTTACAGAGATAGGGAGGGGGTGAAGGAGTGGTTTGTACAGGAGGACGGGGAGTGTCGGGGTTACAGAGATAGGGAGGGGCTGAGGGAGTGGGTTGAACAGGAGGACGGGGAGTGTAGGGGTTACAGAGATAGGGACGGGTTTGAACAGGAGGACGGGGGTGTAGGGGTTACAGACATAGTGAGTTGGTGAGGGAGGGGTTCGAACAGGAGGAAAAGGTGTAGGGTTTACAGAGATAGGGAGGTGGTGAGCGGGGGGATTGTACAGGAGGACGGGGTGTGTCGGGGTTACAGTGATAGTGAGGGGCTGAGGGAGATGTTTGAACAGGAGGACGGGAAGTGTAGGGGTTACAGAGATAGGCACGGGTTTGAACAGGAGGACGGGGAGTGTAGGGGTTACAGAGATAGGGAGGGAGGGAGTGAGGGAGGGTTTTGAACAGGAGCACTGGGAGTGTAGGGGTTACAGAGATAGGGAGGGGGTGAGAGACAGGTTTGAACAGGAGTATGGAGGGTGTAGGGGTTACAGAGTTAGGGAGGTGGTGAGCGAGGGGATTGTACAGGAGGACGGGGAGTGTCGGGGTTACAGAGATAGGGAGGGGCTGAGGGAGGGGTTTGAACAGGAGCACAAGAAATATAGGGGTTACAGAGATAGGGAGGGGCTGAGGGAGTGGGTTGAACAGGAGGACGGGGAGTGTAGGGGTTCCAGAGATAGGGAGGTGGTGAGGAAGGGATTTGAACAGGACGATAGGGAGTGTAGGGGTTACAGAGATAGGGACGGGTTTGAACAGGAGGACGGGGGTGTAGGGGTTACAGACATAGTGAGTTGGTGAGGGAGGGGTTCGAACAGGAGGAAAAGGTGTAGGGTTTACAGAGATAGGGAGGTGGTGAGCGAGGGGATTGTACAGGAGGACGGGGTGTGTCGGGGTTACAGTGATAGTGAGGGGCTGAGGGAGATGTTTGAACAGGAGGACGGGGAGTGTAGGGGTTACAGATATAGGGAGGTGGTGAGGGAGGGGTTTGAACAGGAGTCCAGGGAGTGTAGGGGTTACCGAGATAGGGAGGTGGTGAGGGAGGGATTTGAACAGGAGTACGGGGGGTGTAGGGGTTACAGAGATAGGGAGGGGGTGAGGGAGGGGTTTGAGCAGGTGGGTGGGGAGTGTACGGTTTACAGAGACAGGGAGGGGGTGAGGGAGGGGTGTGAACAGGAGGGTGGGGAGTGTAGGGGTTACAGAGATAGGGAGGGGTTTGAACAGGAGGGTGGGGAGTGTAGGGGTTACAGGGATAAGGAGGGGTGAGGGCCGGGTTTGAACAGGAGGATGGGGAGTGTCAGGGTTACAGAGATAGGGAGGGGGTGAGTGCCGGTTTTGAACAGGAGGATGGGGAGTGTTGGGGTTACAGAGATAGGGAGGGGGTGAGGGCCGGGTTTGAACAGGAGGATGGGGAGTGTAGGGGTTACAGAGATAGGGAGGGGTATGAACAGGAGGATGGGGAGTGTCGGGCTTACAGAGATAGGGAGGGGGTGAGGGAGTGGTTTGAACAGGAGGACGGGGAGTGTAGGGGGTACAGAGATAGGGAGGGGCTGAGGGAGGGATTTCAACAGGAGGACGGGGAGTGTAGGGGTTACAGAGATAGGGAGGGAGTGAGGGAGGGGTTTCAACAGGAGGATGGGGAGTGTACGGTTTACAGAGATAGTGAGGGGTTTGAACAGGAGGACGGGGAGTGTAGGGTTACAGAGATGGGGGTGAGGGAGGGGTTTGAACAGGAGGAAGGGGAGTGTAGGGATTACAGAGATAGGGAGGGGGTGAGGGAGGGGTTTGACCAGGAGGACGGGGAGTGTACGGGGTACAGAGAACGGAAGGGAGTGAGGGAGGGGTTTGAACAGGAGGACAGGGAGTGTAGGGGTTACAGAGATGGGGATGAGGGAGGGGTTTGAACAGGAGGAAGGGCAGTGTACGGTTTACAGAGATGGGGTGGTGAGGGATGGGTTTGAACAGGAGGATGGGGAGTGTAGGGGTTACACAGATAGTGAGGGGTTTGAACAGGAGGATGGGGAGTGTTGGGGTTACAGAGATAGGGAAGGGTTTGAACAGGAGGACGGGGAGTGTAGGGGTTACAGAGATAGGGAAGGGTTTGAACAGGAGGACGGGGAGTGTAGGGGTTACAGAGATAGGGAGGGAGGGAGTGAGGGAGGGGTTTGAACAGGAGCACTGGGAGTGTAGGGGTTACAGAGATAGGGAGGGGGTGAGAGACCGGTTTGAACAGGAGTATGGAGGGTGTAGGGGTTACAGAGTTAGGGCGGTGGTGAGCGAGGGGATTGTACAGGAGCACGGGGAGTGTCGGGGTTACAGAGATAGGGAGGGGCTGAGGGAGGGGTTTGAACAGGAGCACAAGAAATATAGGGGTTACAGAGATAGGGAGGGGGTGAGGGATGGGTTTGAACAGGAGGACAGGGAGTGTAGGGGTTACAGAGTTAGGGAGGGGCTGAGGGAGGGGTTTGCACAGGACGGGGAATGTAGGGGTTATAGAGATAGGGAGGGGGTGAGGGAGGCGTTTGAACAGGAGGATGGGGAGTGTAGGGGTTACAGAGATTGGTAGGTGTATGAACAGGAGGACGGGGAGTGTAGGGGTTACAGAGATAGGGAGGGGGTGAAGGAGTGGTTTGTACAGGAGGACGGGGAGTGTCGGGGTTACAGAGATAGGGAGGGGCTGAGGGAGTGGGTTGAACAGGAGGACGGGGAGTGTCGGGGTTCCAGAGATAGGGAGGTGGTGAGGGAGGGATTTGAACAGGACGATAGGGAGTGTAGGGGTTACAGAGATAGGGACGGGTTTGAACAGGAGGACGGGGGTGTAGGGGTTACAGACATAGTGAGTTGGTGAGGGAGGGGTTCGAACAGGAGGAAAAGGTGTAGGGTTTACAGAGATAGGGAGGTGGTGAGCGGGGGGATTGTACAGGAGGACAGGGAGTGTCGGGGTTACAGAGTTAGGGAGGGGCTGAGGGAGATGTTTGAACAGGAGGACGGGAAGTGTAGGGGTTACAGAGATAGGCACGGGTTTGAACAGGAGGACGGGGAGTGTAGGGGTTACAGAGATAGGGAGGGAGGGAGTGAGGGAGGGTTTTGAACAGGAGCACTGGGAGTGTAGGGGTTACAGAGATAGGGAGGGGGTGAGGGAGATGTTTGAACAGGAGGACGGGGAGTGTAGGGGTTACAGATATAGGGAGGTGGTGAGGGAGGGGTTTGAACAGGAGTCCAGGGAGTGTAGGGGTTACCGAGATAGGGAGGTGGTGAGGGAGGGATTTGAACAGGAGTACGGGGGGTGTAGGGGTTACAGAGATAGGGAGGGGGGTGAGGGAGGGGTTTGAGCAGGTGGGTGGGGAGTGTAGGGTTTACAGAGATAGGGAAGGGTTTGAACAGCAGGATGGGGAGTGTAGTGGTTACAGAGATAGGGAGGGAGTGATGGAGGAGTTTGAACAGGAGGACGGGGGTGTAGGGGTTACAGACATAGCGAGGTGGTGAGGGAGGGGTTCGAACAGGAGGACGAGGTCTAGGGTTTATAGAGATAGGGAGGTGGTGAGCGAGGGGATTGTACAGGAGGACGGGGAGTGTCGGGGTTAGAGAGATAGGGAGGGGCTGAGGGAAGGGTTTGAACAGGAGGACGGGAAGTGTAGGGGTTACAGAGATAGAGAGGGGGTAAGGGAGGGGTTTGTACAGGAGTACGGGGAGTGTCGGGGGTACAGATATAGGGAGGTGGTGAGGGAGGGATTTGAACAGGAGGACGGGGAGTGTAGGGGTTACAGAGATAGAGGTGGTGAGGGAGGGATTTGAACAGGAGTACGGGGGAGTGTATTGGTTCCAGAGATAGGGAGGTGGTGAGGGAGGGATTTGAACAGGGGGACGGTGAGTGTAGGGGTTCCAGAGATAGGGAGGTGGTGAGGGAGGGATTTGAACAGGAGGATGGGGAGTGTAGGTGTTACAGAGATAGGGAGGGGTTGAGGGAGGGATTTGAACAGGAGGACGGGAAGTGTATGTGCTACAGAGATAGGGAGGGGTTTGAACAGGAGCACGGGAAATATAGGGGTTACAGAGATAGTGAGGTGGTGAGCGAGGGGTTTATACAGGAGGACAGGGAGTGTAGGGGTTACAGAGATAGGGAGGGGTTTGAACAGGAGCACGGGAAATATAGGGGTTACAGAGGTATGGAGGGGCTGAGGGAGGGGTTTGCACAGGACGGGGAATGTAGGGGTTATAGAGATAGGGAGGGGGTGAGGGAGGCGTTTGAACAGGAGGATGGGGCGTGTAGGGGTTACAGAGATAGGTAGGTGTTTGAACAGGAGGACGGGGAGTGTTGGGGTTACAGAGATAGGGAGGAGGTGAAGGAGTGGTTTGTACAGGAAGTCGGGGAGTGTCGGGGTTACAGAGATAGGGAGGGGCTGAGGGAGTGGGTTGAACAGGAGGACAGGGAGTGTAGGGGTTCCAGAGATAGGGAGGTGGTGAGGGAGGGATTTGTACAGGAGGATGGGGAGTGTAGGTGTTACAGAGATAGGGAGGGGTTGAGGGAGGGGTTTGAACAGGAGGACGGGCGTGTAGGGGTTACAGAGATAGTGAGGTGGTGAGCGAGGGGTTTATACAGGAGGACGGGGAGTGTCGGGGTTACAGAGATAGGGCGGGGGTGAGGGTGGTGTTTGAACAGGAGGATGGGGAGTGTAGGGGTTACAGAGATAGGAGGGGCTGAGGGAGGGTTTTGAACAGGAGGACGGGAAGTGTAGGGGTTACAGAGATAGGGAGGGGTTTGAACAGGAGCACGGGAAATATAGGGCTTACAGAGATAGGGAGGGGGGTGAGGGACGGGTTTGAACAGGAGGACAGGGAGTGTAGGGGTTACAGAGATAGGGAGGGGGTGAGGGAGGCGTTTGAACAGGAGGATGGGGATTGTAGGGGTTACAGAGTTAGGGAGGGGCTGAGGAGGGGTTTGCACAGGACGGGGAATGTAGGGGTTATAGAGATAGGGAGGGGGTGAGGGAGGCGTTTGAACAGGAGGTTGAGGAGTGTAGGGGTTACAGAGATTGGGAGGGGGTGAGGGAGGGGTTTGAACAGGAGGACGGGGGAGTGTAGGGGTTACAGAGATAGGGAGGGAGTGTGGGAGGGGTTTGAACAGGAGGACGGGGAGCGTACGGGTTACAGAGATAGGGAGAGGTTTGAAGAGGATGACGGGGGTGTAGGGGTTACAGACATAGCGAGTTGGTGAGGGAGGGGTTCGAACAGGAGGACGAGGTGTAGGATTTACAGAGATAGGGAGGGGTTGAGGGAGGTGTTTGCACAGGACGGGGAATGTAGGGGTTATAGAGATTGGGAGGGGGTGAGGGAGGGGTTTGAACAGGGGGATGGGTGTGTAGGGTTACAGAGGTAGGTAGGGGGAGAGGGAGGGGTATGAACAGTAGGACGGGAGTGTAGGGGTTCCAGAGATAGGGAGGTGGTGAGCGAGGGGATTGTACAGGAGGACGGGCTGTATCGGGGTTACAGAGATAGGGAGGGGGTGAGGGAGGGGTTTGAACAGGAGGACGGGATGTGTCGGGGTTACAGAGATAGGGAGGGGTTTGAACAGGAGCACGGGAAACATAGGAGTTACAGAGATAGGGAGGGGGTGAGGGGACGGGTTTGAACAGGCTGACAGGTAGTGTAGGGGTTGCAGAGTTAGGGAGGGGCTGAGGGAGGGGTTTGCACAGGACGGGGAATGTAGGGGTTATAGAGATAGGGAGGGGGTGAGGGAGGCGTTTTGAACAGGAGGATGGGGCGTGTAGGGGTTACAGAGATAGGTAGGTGTTTGAACAGGAGGACGGGGAGTGTTGGGGTTACAGAGATAGGGAGGGGGTGAAGGAGTGGTTTGTACAGGAGGACGGGGAGTGTCGGGGTTACAGAGATAGGGAGGGGCTGAGGGAGAGGCTTGAACAGGAGGACGGGGAGTGTAGGGGTTCCAGAGATAGGGAGGTGGTGAGGGAGGGGATTTGTACAGGAGGGATGGTGAGTGTAGGTGTTACAGAGATAGGGAGGGGTTGAGGGAGGGGTTTGAACAGGAGGATGGTGAGTGTAGGGGTTACATAGATAGGGAGGGGTTTGAACAGGAGGACGGGCGTGTAGGGGTTACAGAGATAGTGAGGTGGTGAGCGAGGTGTTTATACAGGAGGACGGGGAGTGTCGGGGTTACAGAGATAGGGAGGGTTTGTACAGGAGGTCGGGGAGTGTAGGGGTTACAGAGATAGGGAGGGGCTGAGGGAGGGTTTTGAACAGGAGGACGGGAAGTGTAGGGGTTACAGAGATTGGGAGGGGTTTGAACAGGAGCACGGGAAATATAGGGGTTACAGAGATAGGGAGGTGGTGAGGGACGGGTTTGAACAGGAGGACAGGGAGTGTAGGCGTTACAGAGTTAGGGAGGGGCTGAGGGAGGGGTTTGCACAGGACGGGGAATGTAGGGGTTATAGAGATAGGGAGGGGGTGAGGGAGGCGTTTGTACAGGAGGATGGGGAGTGTCGGGGTTACAGAGATAGGTAGGTGTTTGAACAGGAGGATGGGGAGTGTCGGGGGTTACAGAGATAGGGAGGGGGTGAAGGAGTGGTTTGTACAGGAGGACGGGGGAGTGTCGGGGTTACAGAGATAGGGAGGGGCTGAGGGAGTGGGTTGAACAGGAGGACGGGGAGTGTAGGGGTTCCAGAGATAGGGAGGTGGTGAGGGAGTGATTTGAACAGGAGGACAGGGAGTGTAGGGGTTACAGAGATAGGGAGGGGTCTGAACAGGAGGACGGGGGTGTAGGGGGTTACAGACATAGCGAGTTGGTGAGGAAGGGGTTCGAACAGGAGGACGAGGTGTAGGGTTTACAGAGATAGGGAGGGGTTGAGTGAGGTGTTTGAACAGGAGCACTGGGAGTGTAGGGGTTACAGAGATAGGGAGGGAGTGAGGGACGGGTTTGAACAGGAGGACGGGGTGTAGGGGTTACAGAGTTAGGGAGGGGGTGAGGGAGGGGTTTGTACAGGACGGGGAATGTAGGGGTTATAGAGATAGGGAGGGGGTGAGGGAGGGGTTTGTACATTAGGATGGGGAGTGTAGTGGTTACAGAGATAGGGAGGGGGTGAGGGAGGGGTTTGTACAGGACGGGGAATGTAGGCGTTATAGAGATAGGGAGGGGGTGAGGGAGGGGTTTGAACATTAGGATGGGGAGTGTAGTGGTTACAGAGATAGGTAGGTGTTTGAACAGGAGGATGGGGAGTGTAGGGGTTACAGAGAGCGAGGTGGTGTGGGAGAGGTTTGAAGACGAGGATGGGGAGTGTTGGGGTTACAGAGATAGGAAGGGGGTGAGGGAGGTGTTTGCACTGGAGTACGGGGAGTGTAGGGGTTATAGAGATAGGGAGGGAGTGAGGGAGGGATATGAACAGGAGGAAGGGGTGTGTACGGGTTACAGAGATAGGGTGGGTGTGAGGGAGTGGTTCGAACAGGAGGACGAGGTGTAGGGTTTATAGAGAAAGGGAGGTGGTGAGCGAGGGGATTGTACAGGATGACGGGGAGTATCGGGGTTACAGTGATAGTGAGGGGCTGAGGGAGATGTTTTAACAGGAGGACGGGGAGTGTAGGGGTTACAGAGATAGGGAGGGGGTGAGGGACGGGATTGTACGGGGGGATGGGTGTGTAGGGGTTACAGAGATAGGTAGGTGTTTGAACGGGAGGACAGGGAGTGTAGGGGTTACAGAGTTAGGGAGGGGGTGAGGGAGGGGTTTGTACAGGAGGACGGGGAGTGTCGGGGTTACAGAGATAGGGAGGGGGAGTGGGAGGTGTTTGAACAGGAGGACGGGGAGTGTAGGGGTTACATAGATAGGGAGGGGTTTGAACAGGGGGACAGGCGTGTAGGGGTTACAGAGATAGTGAGGTGGTGAGCGAGGGGTTTATACAGGAGGATGGGGAGTGTCGGGGTTACAGAGATAGGGCGGGGGTGAGGGTGTTGTTTGAACAGGAGGATGGGGAGTGTAGGGGTTACAGAGATAGGGAAGGGTTTGAACAGGAGGACGGGGAGTGTAGGGGTTACAGAGATAGGGAGGGAGTGATGGAGGAGTTTGAACAGGAGGACGGGGAGTGTAGGGGTTACAGACATAGCGAGGTGGTGAGGGAGGGGTTCGAACAGGAGGACAAGGTGTAGGGTTTATAGAGATAGGGAGGTGGTGAGCGAGGGGATTGTACAGGAGGACGGGGAGTGTCGGGGTTACAGAGATAGGGAGGGGCTGAGGGAGGGCTTTGAACAGGAGGACGGGAAGTGTAGGGGTTACAGAGATAGGGAGGGGTTTGAACAGGAGCACGGGAAACATAGGAGTTACAGAGATAGGGAGGGGGTGAGGGACGGGTTTGAACAGGAGGACAGGGAGTGTTGGGGTTACAGAGTTATGGAGGGGCTGAGGGAGGGGTTTGCACAGGACGGGGAATGTAGGGGTTATAGAGATAGGGAGGGGGTGAGGGAGGCGTTTGAACAGGAGGATGGGGAGTGTAGGGGTTACAGAGATAGGGAGGGGTTTGAACAGGAGGATGGGGAGTGTAGGGGTTACAGAGATAGGTACGTGTTTGAACAGGAGGACGGGGAGAGTTGGGGTTACAGAGATAGGGAGGGGGTGAAGGAGTGGTTTGTACAGGAGGTCGGGGAGTGTCAGGGTTACAGAGATAGGGAGGGGCTGAGGGAGTGGGTTGAACAGGAGGACGGGGAGTGTAGGGGTTCCAGAGATAGGGAGGTGGTGAGGGAGGGATTTGTACAGGAGGATGGGGAGTGTAGGTGTTACAGAGATAGGGATGGGTTGAGGGAGGGGTTTGAACAGGAGGATTGTGAGTGTAGGGGTTACATAGATAGGTAGGGGTTTGAACAGGAGGACGGGCGTGTAGGGGTTACAGAGATAGTGAGGTGGTGAGCGAGGGGTTTATACAGGAGGACGGGGAGTGTCGGGGTTACAGAGATAGGGAGGGGCTGAGGGAGTGGTTTGAACAGTAGTACGGGGAGTGTAGGGTTTACAGAGATAGGGAGGGGTTTGTACAGGAGGACGGGGAGTATAGGTGTTACAGTGATAGGGCGGGGGTGAGGGTGGTGTTTGAACAGGAGGATGGGGAGTGTAGGGGTTACAGAGTTAGGGAGGGGCTGAGGGAGGGGTTTGCACAGGACGGGGAATGTAGGGGTTATAGAGATAGGGAGGGGGTGAGGGAGGTGTTTGAACAGGAGGACGGGGCATGTTGGTTACAGAGATAGGGAGGGGGTGAGGGAGGGGTTTATACAGGAGGACGGGGAGTGTCGGGGTTACAGTGATAGGGAGGGGCTGAGGGAGGGGTTTGAACAGTAGTACGGGGAGTGTAGGGGTTACAGAGTTAGGGAGGGGTTTGTACAGGAGGACGGGGAGTGTAGGGGTTACAGAGATAGGGAGGGGCTGAGGGAGGGGTTTGAACAGTAGTACGGGGAGTGTAGGGGTTACAGAGTTAGGGAGGGGTTTGTACAGGAGGACGGGGAGTATAGGTGTTACAGTGATAGGGCGGGGGTGAGGGTGGTGTTTGAACAGGAGGATGGGGAGTGTAGGGGTTACAGAGATAGGGAGGGGCTGAGGGAGGGTTTTGAACAGGAGGACGGGAAGTGTAGGGGTTACAGAGATAGGGAGGGGTTTGAACAGGAGCACGGGAAATATAGGGGTTACAGAGATAGGGAGGGGGTGAGGGACGGGTTTGAACAGGAGGACAGTGAGTGTAGGGTTTACAGAGTTAGGGAGGGGCTGAGGGAGGGGTTTGCACAGGACGAGGAATGTAGGGGTTATAGAGATAGGGAGGGGGTGAGGGAGGCGTTTGAACAGGAGGATGGGGAGTGTAGGGGTTACAGAGATTGGTAGGTGTATGAACAGGAGGACGGGGAGTGTAGGGGTTACAGAGATAGGGAGGGGGTGAAGGAGTGGTTTGTACAGGAGGACGGGGAGTGTCGGTGTTACAGAGATAGGGAGGGGCTGAGGGAGTGGGTTGAACAGGAGGACGGGGTGTGTAGGGGTTCCAGAGATAGGGAGGTGGTGATGAGGGATTTGAACAGGAGGACGGGGGTGTAGGGGTTACAGACATAGCGAGTTGGTGAGGGAGGGGTTCGAACAGGAGGACGAGGTGTAGGGTTTACAGAGATAGGGAGGGGTTGAGGGAGGGGTTTGCACAGGACGGGGAATGTAGGTGTTATAGATATAGGGAGGGGGTGAGGGAGGGGTTTGAACAGGGGGATGGGTGTGTAGGGGTTACAGAGGTAGGTAGGTGTTTGAACAGGAGGACGGGGAGTGTTGGGGTTACAGAGATAGTTAGGGGGTGAGGGAGGGGTTTGTACAGGAGGACGGGGAGTGTCGGGGTTACAGAGATAGGGAGGGGGAGAGGGAGGGGTTTGAACAGGAGGACGGGGAGTGTAGGGGTTACAGATATAGGGAGGTGGTGAGGGAGGGGTTTGAACAGGAGTACGGTGAGTGTAGGTGTTACAGAGATAGGGAGGTGGTGAGGGAGGGATTTGAACAGGAGTACGGGGGGTGAAGGGGTTACAGAGATTGAGGTGGTGAGGGAGGGGTTTGAACAGGGGGACGGGGGTGTAGGGGTTACAGACATAGCGAGTTGGTGAGGGAGGGGTTCGAACAGGAGGACGAGGTGTAGGGTTTACAGAGATAGGGAGGTGGTGAGCGAGGGGGTTGTACAGGAGGACGGGGAGTGTCGGGGTTACAGTGATAGTGAGGGGCTGAGGGAGATGTTTGAACAGGAGGACGGGAAGTGTAGGGGTTACAGAGATAGGGACGGGTTTGAACAGGAGGACGGTGAGTGTAGGGTTTACAGAGATAGGGAGGGGGTGAGGGAGGGGTTTGTACAGGAGGACAGGGAGTGTCGGAGTTACAGAGATAGGGAGGGGGAGAGGGAGTGTTTTGAACAGGAGGACAGGGAGTGTAGTGGTTACAGAGATAGGGTGGGGATGAGGGAGGGTTTTGAACAGGTGGGTGGGGAGTGTACGGTTTACAGAGACAGGGAGGGGTGAGGGCCGGGTTTGAACAGGAGAATCGTGAGTGTAGGTGTTACAGAGATAGGGAGAGGTTTGAACAGGAGGATGGGGAGTGTCGGGGTTACAGAGATAGGGAGGGGGTGAGGGAGTGGTTTGAACAGGAGTACGGGGAGTGTAGGGGTTACAGAGATAGGGAGGGGGGTGAGCGACGGGCTTGAACAGGGGGACAGGGTGTGTAGGGGTTACAGAGTTAGGGAGGGGGTGAGGGAGGGGTTTGCACAGGATGGGGAATGTAGGGGTTATAGAGATAGGGAGGGGGTGAGGGAGAGGTTTGAATAGGAGGACAGGGTGTGTAGGGGTTACAGAGATAGGGAGGGGCTGAGGGAGGGGTTTGAACAGGAGGACAGGAAGTGTAGGGGTTACAGAGATAGGGAGGGGTTTGAACAGGAGGACGGGGAGTGTACGGGTTACAGAGATAGGGAGGGGGTGAGGGAGGCGTTTGAACAGGAGGATGGGGAGTGTAGGGGTTACAGAGATAGGTACGTGTTTGAACAGGAGGACGGGGAGAGTTGGGGTTACAGAGATAGGGAGGGGGTGAAGGAGTGGTTTGTACAGGAGGTCGGGGAGTGTCAGGGTTACAGAGATAGGGAGGGGCTGAGGGAGTGGGTTGAACAGGAGGACGGGGAGTGTAGGGGTTCCAGAGATAGGGAGGTGGTGAGGGAGGGATTTGTACAGGAGGATGGGGAGTGTAGGTGTTACAGAGATAGGGAGGGGTTGAGGGAGGGGTTTGAACAGGAGGATTGTGAGTGTAGGGGTTACATAGATAGGTAGGGGTTTGAACAGGAGGACGGGCGTGTAGGGGTTACAGAGATAGTGAGGTGGTGAGCGAGGGGTTTATACAGGAGGACGGGGAGTGTCGGGGTTACAGAGATAGGGAGGGGCTGAGGGAGTGGTTTGAACAGTAGTACGGGGAGTGTAGGGTTTACAGAGATAGGGAGGGGTTTGTACAGGAGGACGGGGAGTATAGGTGTTACAGTGATAGGGCGGGGGGTGAGGGTGGTGTTTGAACAGGAGGATGGGGAGTGTAGGGGTTACAGAGATAGGGAGGGGCTGAGGGAGGGTTTTGAACTGGAGGACGGGAAGAGTAGGGGTTACAGAGATAGGGAGGGGTTTGAACAGGATCACGGGAAATATAGGGGTTACAGAGATAGGGAGGGGTTGAGGGACGGGTTTGAACAGGAGGACAGGGAGTGTAGGGGATACAGAGTTAGGGAGGGGCTGAGGGAGGGGTTTGCACAGGACGGGGAATGTAGGGGTTGTAGAGATAGGGAGGGGGTGAGGGAGGCGTTTGAACAGGAGGTTGGGGAGTGTAGGGGTTACAGAGATTGGGAGGGGGTGAGGGAGGGGTTTGAACAGGAGGACGGGGAGTGTAGGGGTTACAGAGATAGGGAGGGAGTGAGGGAGGGGTTTGAACAGGAGGACGGGGAGCGTACGGGTTACAGAGATAGGGAGAGGTTTGAAGAGGATGACGGGGAGTGTAGGGGTTACAGAGTTAAGGAGGGGCTGAGGGAGGGGTTTGCACAGGACGGGGAATGTAGGGGTTATAGAGGGGGTGAGGGAGGCGTTTGTACAGGAGGACGTGGAGTGTCGTGGTTACAGAGATAGTGGGGGCTGAGGGAGGGGTTTGAACAGGACCACGGGAAACATAGGAGTTACAGAGATAGGGAGGGGGTGAGTGGGGTTTGAACAGGCTGACAGGGAGTGTAGGGGTTACAGAGTTAGGGAGGGGCTGAGGGAGGGGTTTGCACAGGACGGGGAATGTAGGGGTTATAGAGATAGGGAGGGGGTGAGGGAGGTGTTTGAACAGGAGGACGGGGCGTGTTGTTTACAGAGATAGGGAGGGGGTGATGGAGGGGGTTTATACAGGAGGACGGGGAGTGTCGGGGTTACAGTGATAGGGAGGGGCTGAGGGAGGGGTTTGAACAGTAGTACGGGGAGTGTAGGGGTTACAGAGTTAGGGAGGGGTTTGTACAGGAGGACGGGGAGTATAGGTGTTACAGTGATAGGGCGGGGGTGAGGGTGGTGTTTGAACAGGAGGATGGGGAGTGTAGGGGTTACAGAGATAGGGAGGGGCTGAGGGAGGGTTTTGAACAGGAGGACGGGAAGTGTAGGGGTTACAGAGATAGGGAGGGGTTTGAACAGGAGCACGGGAAATATAGGGGTTACAGAGATAGGGAGGGGGTGAGGGACGGGTTTGAACAGGAGGACAGTGAGTGTAGGGTTTACAGAGTTAGGGAGGGGCTGAGGGAGGGGTTTGCACAGGACGGGGAATGTAGGGGTTATAGAGATAGGGAGGGGGTGAGGGAGGCGTTTGAACAGGAGGATGGGGAGTGTCGGGGTTACAGAGATTGGTAGGTGTATGAACAGGAGGACGGGGAGTGTAGGGGTTACAGAGATAGGGAGGGGGTGAAGGAGTGGTTTGTACAGGAGGACGGGGAGTGTCGGGGTTACAGAGATAGGGAGGGGCTGAGGGAGTGGGTTGAACAGGAGGACGGGGTGTGTAGGGGTTCCAGAGATAGGGAGGTGGTGATGAGGGATTTGAACAGGAGGACGGGGAGTGTAGGGGTTACAGAGATAGGGAGGGGTCTGAACAGGAGGACGGGGGTGTAGGGGTTACAGACATAGCGAGTTGGTGAGGGAGGGGTTCGAACAGGAGGACGAGGTGTAGGGTTTACAGAGATAGGGAGGGGTTGAGGGAGGGGTTTGCACAGGATGGGGAATGTAGGTGTTATAGAGATAGGGAGGGGGTGAGGGAGGGGTTTGAACAGGGGGATGGGTGTGTAGGGGTTACAGAGGTAGGTAGGTGTTTGAACAGGAGAATGGTGAGTGTAGGTGTTACAGAGATAGGGAGGGGTTTGAACAGGAGGATGGGGAGTGTTGGGGTTACAGAGATAGGGAGGGGTTTGAACAGGAGGATGGGGAGTGTAGGGGTTACAGAGATAGGGAGGGGTTTGAACAGGAGGATGGGGAGTGTAGGGGTTACAGAGATAGGGAGGGGGTGAAGGAGTGTTTTATACAGGAGGACGGGGAGTGTCGGGGTTACAGAGATAGGGAGGGGCTGAGGGAGTGGTTTGAACAGGAGGACGGGGAGTGTAGGGGTTACAGAGATAGGTAGGGGGTAGGGAGGGGTTTCAACAGGAGAACGGGGAGTGTAGGGTTTACATAGATAGGTAGGGGGGAGGGAGTGGTTTGAACAGGAGGGTGGGGAGTGTAGGGGTTACAGGGATAGGGAGGGGTGAGGGCCGGGTTTGAACAGGAGAATGGTGAGTGTAGGTGTTACAGAGATAGGGAGGTGTTTGAACAGGAGGATGGGGAGTGTTGGGGTTACAGAGATAGGGAGGGGTTTGAACAGGAAGATGGGGAGTGTAGGGGTTACAGAGATAGGGAGGGGTTTGAACAGGGGGATGGGGAGTGTAGGGGTTACAGAGATAGGGAGGGGGTGAAGGAGTGTTTTGTACAGGAGGACGGGGAGTGTCGGTGTTACAGAGATAGGGAGGGGCTGAGGGAGTGGTTTGAACAGGAGGACGGGGAGTGTAGGGGTTACAGAGATAGGTAGGGGGTAGGGAGGGGTTTCAACAGGAGAACGGGGAGTGTAGGGGTTACATAGATAGGTAGGGGGGAGGGAGTGGTTTGAACAGGAGGACGGGGAGTGTAGGGGTTACAGAGATAGGTAGGGGGGAGGGAGTGGTTTGAACAGGAGGACGGGGAGTGTAGGGGTTCCAGAGATAGGGAGGTGGTGAGGGAGGGATTTGAACAGGAGGACGGGGAGTGTAGCGGTTACAGAGATAGGGAGGGGTTTGAACAGGAGGACGGGGGTGTAGGGGTTACAGACATAGTGAGTTGGTGAGGGAGGGGTTCGAACAGGAGGACGAGGTGTAGGGTTTACAGAGATAGGGAGGTGGTGAGCGAGGGGATTGTACAGGAGGACGGGGAGTGTCGGGGCTACAGAGATAGGGAGGGGCTGATGGAGGGGCTTGAACAGGAGCACGGGAAATATAGGGGTTACAGAGATAGGGAGGGGGTGAGGGACGGGTTTGAACAGGAGGACAGGGAGTGTAGGGGTTACAGAGTTAGGGATGGGCTGAGGGAGGGGTTTGCACAGGACGGGGAATGTAGGGGTTATAGAGATAAGGAGGGGGTGAGGGAGGCGTTTGAACAGGAGGATGGGGAGTGTAGGGGTTACAGAGATAGGTAGGTGTTTGAACAGGAGGACGGGGAGTGTTGGGGTTACAGAGATAGGGAGGGGTTTGTACAGGAGGACGGGGAGTGTTGGGGTTACAGAGATAGGGAGGGGGTGAAGGAGTGGTTTGTACAGGAGGATGGGGAGTGTCGGGGTTACAGAGATAGGGAGGGGCTAAGGGAGTGGGTTGAACAGGAGGACGTTGAGTGTAGGGGTTCCAGAGATAGGGAGGTGGTGAGGGAGGGATTTGAACAGGAGGACGGGGAGTGTAGGGGTTACAGAGATAGGGTGGTGTCTGAACAGGAGGACGGGGGTGTAGGGGTTACAGACATAGCGAGTTGGTGAGGGAGGGGTTCGAACAGGAGGACGAGGTTAGGGTTTACGAGATAGGGAGGTGGTGAGCGAGGGGATTGTACAGGAGCACGGGGAGTGTCGGGGTTACAGTGATAGTGAGGGGCTGAGGAAGGGGTTTGTACAGGAGGACGGGGAGTGTCTTGGTTACAGAGGTAGGGAGGGGGAGAGGGAGGGGTTTGAACAGGAGGACGGGGAGTGTAGGGGTTACAGATATAGGGAGGTGGTGAGGGAGCTGTTTGAACAGGAGTACGGGGAGTGTAGGGGTTACAGAGATAGGGTGGTGTCTGAACAGGAGGACGGGGGTGTAGGTGTTACAGACATAGCGAGTTGGTGAGGGAGGGGTTCGAACAGGAGGGTGGGGAGTGTACGGTTTACTGAGACAGGGAGGGGGTGAGGGAGGGGTTTGAACAGGAGGGTGGGGAGTGTAGGGGTTACAGAGATAGGGAGGGGTTTGAACAAGAAGATGGGGAGTGTAGGGGTTACAGAGATAGGGAGGGGGTGAAGGAGTGGTTTGTACAGGAGGACGGGGAGTGTCGGGGTTACAGAGATAGGGAGGGGTTTGAACAGCAGGACGGGGAGTGTAGGGGTTCCAGAGATAGGGAGGTGGTGAGGGAGGGATTTGAACAGGACGATAGGGAGTGTAGGGGTTACAGAGATAGGGAGGGGTTTGAACAGGAGGACGGGGGTGTAGGGGTTACAGACATAGCGAGTTGGTGAGGGAGGGGTTCGAACAGGAGGACGAGGTGTAGGGTTTACAGAGATAGGGAGGTGGGTGAGCGAGGGGGTTGTACAGGAGGACGGGGAGTGTCGGGGTTACAGTGATAGTGAGGGGCTGAGGGAGATGTTTGAACAGGAGGACGGGAAGTGTAGGGGTTACAGAGATAGGGACGGGTTGAACAGGAGGACGGTGAGTGTAGGGTTTACAGAGATAGGGAGGGGGTGAGGGAGGGGTTTGTACAGGAGGACAGGGGAGTGTCGGAGTTACAGAGATAGGGAGGGGGAGAGGGAGTGTTTTGAACAGGAGGACAGGGAGTGTAGTGGTTACAGAGATAGGGAGGGGATGAGGGAGGGTTTTGAACAGGTGGGTGGGTGTGTACGGTTTACAGAGACAGGGAGGGGTGAGGGCCGGGTTTGAACAGGAGAATCGTGAGTGTAGGTGTTACAGAGATAGGGAGGGGTTTGAACAGGAGGATGAGGAGTGTAGGGGTTACAGAGATAGGGAGAGGTTTGAACAGGAGGATGGGGAGTGTCGGGGGTTACAGAGATAGGGAGGGGGTGAGGGAGTGGTTTGAACAGGAGTACGGGGAGTGTAGGGGTTACAGAGATAGGGAGGGGGTGAGCGACGGGCTTGAACAGGGGGACAGGGTGTGTAGGGGTTACAGAGTTAGGGAGGGGGTGAGGGAGGGGTTTGCACAGGATGGGGAATGTAGGGGTTATAGAGATAGGGAGGGGGTGAGGGAGAGGTTTGAATAGGAGGACAGGGTGTGTAGGGGTTACAGAGATAGGGAGGGGCTGAGGGAGGGGTTTGAACAGGAGGACAGGAAGTGTAGGGGTTACAGAGATAGGGAGGGGTTTGAACAGGAGGACGGGGAGTGTATGGGTTACAGAGACAGGGAGGGGGTGAGGGAGGGGTTTGAACAGGAGGGTGGGGAGTGTACGGTTTACAGAGATAGGGAAGGGGTGAGGGAGGGGTTTCAACAGGAGGATGGGGAATGTAGGGGTTATAGAGATAGGGAGGGGGTGAGGTGGGTTTGAACAGGAGAATGGGGAGTGTAGGTGTTACAGAGATAGGGAGGGGTTTTGAACAGGAGGACAGGAAGTGTAGGGGTTACAGAGATAGGGAGGGGTTTGAACAGGAGGACGGGGAGTGTACGGTTTACAGAGATAGGGAGGGGGTGAGGGAGGGGTTTGAACAGGAGAATGGAGAGAGTGTCGGGGTTACAGAGTTAGGGAGGGGGTGAGGGAGGGGTTTGAATAGGAGGACGGGGAGTGTAGGGGTTACAGAGATAGGGAGGGGGTGAGGGTGGGGTTTGAGCAAGAGGACGGGAAGTGTACGGTTTACAGAGATGGGGAGGGAGTGAGGGGGGATTTGAACAGGAGGATGGGGAGTGTACGGGTTTCAGAGATAGGGAGGGGGGTGAGGGAGGCGTTTGAACTGGAGGATGGGGAGTGTCAGTGTTACAGAGTTAGGGAGGGGGGTGAGGGAGGGGTTTGAATAGGAGGATGGGGAGTGTCGGGGTTACAGAGATAGGGAGGGGGTGAGGGAGGGGTTTTAACAGGAGGACGGGGAGTGTAGGGGTTACAGAGATAGGGATGTGGTGAGGGAGGCGTTTTAACAGGAGGATGGGGAGTGTAGGGTTTACAGAGATAGGGAGGGGGTGCGGGAGGGGTTTGAACAGGAGGACAGGGAGCGTACGGGTTACAGAGATGGGGGGTGAGGGAGGGGTTTTAACAGGAGGATGGGGAGTGTAGGGTTTACAGAGATAGGGAGGGGGTGAGGGAGGGGTTTGAACAGGAGGACGGGGAGTGTACGGTTTACAGAGATAGGGGAGGGTTTGACCAGGAGGACAGGGAGAGTACGGGTTACATAGATCGGAAGAGAGTGAGGGAGGGGTTTGAACAGGAGGACGGGGAGTGTAGGGGTTACAGAGATAGGGAGAGGGTGAGGGACGGATTTGAACAGGAGGACGGGGAGTGTAGGGGTTACAGAGATGGGGAGTGAGGGAGGGGTTTGAATAGGAGGACGGGGAGTGTCGGGGTTACAGAGATAGGGAGGGGTTTGAACAGCAGGACGGGGGTGTAGGGGTTACAGACATAGCGAGTTGGTGAGGGAGGGGTTCGAACAGGAGGACGAGGTGTAGGGTTTACAGAGATAGGGAGGTGGTGAGCGAGGGGGTTGTACAGGAGGACGGGGAGTGTCGGGGTTACAGTGATAGTGAGGGGCTGAGGGAGATGTTTGAACAGGAGGACGGGAAGTGTAGGGGTTACAGAGATAGGGAAGGGTTTGAACAGGAGGACGGGGAGTGTAGGGGTTACAGAGATAGGGAAGGGTTTGAACAGGAGGACGGGGAGTGTAGGGGTTACAGAGATAGGGACGGGTTTGAACAGGAGGACGGTGAGTGTAGGGGTTACAGAGATAGGGAAGGGTTTGAACAGGAGGACGGGGAGTGTAGGGGTTACAGAGATAGGGAGGGAGGGAGTGAGGGAGGGGTTTGAACAGGAGCACTGGGAGTGTAGGGGTTACAGAGATAGGGAGGGGGTGAGAGACCGGTTTGAACAGGAGTATGGAGGGTGTAGGGGTTACAGAGTTAGGGAGGTGGTGAGCGAGGGGATTGTACAGGAGCACGGGGAGTGTCGGGGTTACAGAGATAGGGAGGGGCTGAGGGAGGGGTTTGAACAGGAGCACAAGAAATATAGGGGTTACAGAGATAGGGAGGGGGTGAGGGATGGGTTTGAACAGGAGGACAGGGAGTGTAGGGGTTACAGAGTTAGGGAGGGGGTGAGGGAGGGGTTTGCAGAGGATGGGGAATGTAGGGGTTATAGAGATAGGGAGGGGGTGAGGGAGAGGTTTGAATAGGAGGACAGGGTGTGTAGGGGTTACAGAGATAGGGAGGGGTTTGAACAGGAGGACGGGGAGTGTACGGGTTACAGAGACAGGGAGGGGGTGAGGGAGGGGTTTGAACAGGAGGGTGGGGAGTGTACGGTTTACAGAGATAGGGAAGGGGTGAGGGAGGGGTTTCAACAGGAGGATGGGGAATGTAGGGGTTATAGAGATAGGGAGGGGGTGAGGTGGGTTTGAACAGGAGAATGGGGAGTGTAGGTGTTACAGAGATAGGGAGGGGTTTGAACAGGAGGACAGGAAGTGTAGGGGTTACAGAGATAGGGAGGGGTTTGAACAGGAGGACGGGGAGTGTACGGTTTACAGAGATAGGGAGGGGGTGAGGGAGGGGTTTGAACAGGAGAATGGGGAGTGTCGGGGTTACAGAGTTAGGGAGGGGGTGAGGGAGGGGTTTGAATATGAGGACGGGGAGTGTAGGGGTTACAGAGATAGGGAGGGGGTGAGGGTGGGGTTTGAGCAAGAGGTCGGGAAGTGTACGGTTTACAGAGATGGGGAGGGAGTGAGGGGGGATTTGAACAGGAGGATGGGGAGTGTACGGGTTTCAGAGATAGGGAGGGGGTGAGGGAGGCGTTTGAACTGGAGGATGGGGAGTGTCAGTGTTACAGAGTTAGGGAGGGGGTGAGGGAGGGGTTTGAATAGGAGGATGGGGAGTGTCGGGGTTACAGAGATAGGGAGGGGGTGAGGGAGGGGTTTTAACAGGAGGACGGGGAGTGTAGGGGTTACAGAGATAGGGAGGTGGTGAGGGAGGGGTTTTAACAGGAGGATGGGGAGTGTAGGGTTTACAGAGATAGGGAGGGGGTGCGGGAGGGGTTTGAACAGGAGGACAGGGAGCGTACGGGTTACAGAGATGGGGGGTGAGGGAGGGGTTTTAACAGGAGGATGGGGAGTGTAGGGTTTACAGAGATAGGGAGGGGGTGAGGGAGGGGTTTGAACAGGAGGACGGGGAGTGTACGGTTTACAGAGATAGGGGAGGGTTTGACCAGGAGGACAGGGAGAGTACGGGTTACATAGATCGGAAGAGAGTGAGGGAGGGGTTTGAACAGGAGGACGGGGAGTGTAGGGGTTACAGAGATAGGGAGGGGGTGAGGGACGGATTTGAACAGGAGGACGGGGAGTGTAGGGGTTACAGAGATGGGGAGTGAGGGAGGGGTTTGAATAGGAGGACGGGGAGTGTCGGGGTTACAGAGATAGGGAGGGGGTGAGGGAGGGGTTTGAACAGGAGGACGGGCAGTGTACGGTTTACAGAGATAGGGAGCTGTGAAAAGTTGTCACGGCCTGGACGCTGGTGGACGTGGCCTTTTTGAGGTGCCACCTCCTTTGGGTCTCGCCAACGGGGGTAAGGGATCTGCCCGCGAGGTATCGGGCTGTGTCCACTGCACTCCCCAGCTTCCTGCATTCCTGACGTTGGAGTTGCCGAGCGAGACTGTGATGTTAACGGGACGCCTTTGACAGGACATCTGCAGAAGCTTGGAACTTGCAGAACGTGATGAAGTTCACAGCTCGAAGTAAATTTCATTCTCATATCCCTGTCTGTCACCACAGACAACCGTGAGAGTATCTCCCTGCGGGCAGGCTCAGCTAATCTACAGAATGGTAACTGTAACAGGATCAGTGAAAGATCAGCCTGAAGACAACAAACGGTGCAGATGCAAATAGAAATAAGTAGTAATAAACAATGAGAATATGAGAGAACAAAATAAAGCGTCCTTAAACTGAGGTCATTGTACAGGAACATCTCCGAGGATGGACAAGTGAGTGCAGTTACCCGCTTTGGTTCGAGGGGCTGATGGTTGAGGGTGGTATCTGATCTTGAACCTGGTGCTGTGGGTCCTGAGGCTCCTGGACCTTCTCCGTGACGGCAGCAGCTGGAATCGAGCTGGGATTCCGGAGGATGGACGCTGCTCCCCTCCCACAGTGTTTCGTGTCGATGTGGTCCACGGTTCGGAGGCCTTTACCTGTGATACTCGATTGTACAGATTTGTTCAGTATTCTTGCAGAGAGAGATTCTCAACGTTGTATGTGGTGACGAGTATGTATTCTGATCATGAATTTTACTCTGAATTTTGATTTAAGAGACTGTCTGCCGGGCATCAGTGCTTGCGTAGGGAGGGGATATTAGGGGCATGGTTTTGGTGGGTCTCTGCAACGAGAAACGGGGGGAGATGTGTGAGGATGGAGTGGGAGGTGGGCAGATGTGTCAGGATTGGCTGACCGAGGGATAGCACCGGGAGATGTGGACAGAGCGCCCTCTACTGTTATTCACTGGCAACGTTCCCAGATTGACGAGTGATCGCAGGGTTCGGTTGATAATCACCGGAGGCTGTGTCTGTGCCAACGGATTCCAGGAAAAGGCCATTCTCTTCCCGAAAAGAGGGGTGTGGGGAGAGAGGGAGGATGTGTTGTACTCTACACCACTTCTCTACTCTCCTCCCCCTCCCCTGTTACCCCATATACAACTACCCGCCTGTGGGATCTTTGTCGGTGTACACCCTCACTGTCTCTGTAACCCCATCCCTCTCAAACACCCCTCACTGTCTCTGTAACCCCATCCTTCTCCAACACCCCTCCCTGTCTCTGTAACCCCATCCCTCTCCAACTCCCCTCACTGTCTCCGTAACCCCTCCGACTCCAACACCCCTCCCTGTCTCTGTAACCCCTCCGTCTCCAACACCCCTCCCTGTCTCTGTAACCCCTCCGACTCCAACACCCCTCCCTGTCTCTGTAACCCCTCCGTCTCCAACACCCCTCCCTGTCTCTGTAACCCCTCCGTCTCCAACACCCCTCCCTGTCTCTGTAACCCCTCCGACTCCAACACCCCTCCCTGTCTCTGTAACCCCTCCGTCTCCAACACCCCTCACTGTCTCTGTAACCCCATCCCTATCCAACTCCCCTCCCTGTTTCTGTAACCCCATCCCTATCCAACTCCCCTCCCTGTTTCTGTAACCCCATCCCTCTCCAACTCCCCTCCCTGTCTCTGTAACCCCTCCGACTCCAACACCCCTCCCTGTCTCTGTAACCCCATCCCTCTCCAACTCCCCTCCCTGTCTCTGTAACCTCATCCCTCTCCAACTCCCATCCCTCTCCATCACCCCTCCCTGTCTCTGTAACCCCATCCCTATCCAACTCCCCTCCCTGTCTCTGTAACCTCATCCCTCTCCAACTCCCATCCCTCTCCATGACCCCTCCCTGTCTCTGTAACCTCATCCCTCTCCAACACCCCTCCCTGTTTCTGTAACCTCATCCCTCTCCAACTCCCATCCCTCTCCATCACCCCTCCCTGTCTCTGTAACCCCTCCGCCTCCAACACCCCTCCCTGTTTCTGTAACCCCATCCCTCTCCAACTCCCCTCCCTGTATCTGTAACCTCATCCCTCTCCAACTCCCATCCCTCTCCATCACCCCTCCCTGTCTCTGTAACCCCTCCGTCTCCAACACCCCTCCCTGTTTCTGTAACCCCATCCCTATCCAACTCCCCTCCCTGTTTCTGTAACACCCCCCAACCCCTACACCCCTCCACATCTCCGTGACCCTCCATCTGGTCCCAATGCCCCTCCCAGTCTGTACCCCCCTTCCCATCTTTTTCCCCTCCCTGTCTCTGTAACACCCTGTAGCTCCTAAACCCCTTCCTGTCTCTGTAACACCCAGCCTCCCCTTCACCTCTCCAGTCCGTACCCCACACCCTCCTCTACACTCCCCCTGTCTCTGTCACCCACTTGGCCCCTACCCCTCTCGGTCTGAGGGAAACACTTTCTCTTTCTCTTTCTCTTTCTGTCACAGGAAGCTTCACTCTCCTCCCCCCTCCCCCCGGTAAGAAATGGCATTTGAGGGGTTGGGAGTGGTTTGTAAATGATTAACCCTGTTCCGGGGTTGGGAATGGGAGCGTCTTCTGACTGGAAATCACCTGTGGATTGCTGCAGGGATGTCTGCCGGTGAGTAGACGTCTAGTCGGGCGGTGGGTGGGGGTGGGTGTATCCCGACTCTGGGAGGTGTCCCAGGACCCTTGTGTTGGGTCCCCCGAAATCCCAACCTCTCAATCTCTCTCCCTCTCTCCCTCTCTCTCTCTTCCCCCCCCAACTATCTCACCGTCTAACGTCTCCCTCTCCCTCTCATACCTGCTTTCCTCATCTCTGTTTCCATCCCTCCAACCCACTCTCCCTCTCCTTCTTCCTCTCCTCTCCACTTTCCCCCCTCTCTGGCTCTCCCTCTCTCCCCTTCTCCCTCCCTTCCCCTCAGCACACTCTCTTCCCCCTCTTGCCCCTCCCCTCCAGTTCTGGGACGAGGGTGACACAGTTCTGGGACAAGGAAGTTAGATTTGGCCCTTGTGGCGAAAGGGATCGGGGGTATGGAGAGAAAGCAGGTACAGGGTTCTGAGTTGGATGATCAGCCATGATCATACTGAATGGCGGTGCAGACTCAAGGGGCTGAATGGCCTACTCCTGAACCTATTTTCTGTGTTTCTATGTTTCTCCCTGAAACTACGGCACAGATACACCCTTGTACAAATCTCAGCCCGACCCTGGCAATCTGGGAGCGTTGCCGGTGATTAATGAGTGGAGGCCGCTCTGCCCCACCACCCGGTGCTGTCCCATTGGTCAGTCCGTTCCTGGCCATCGCTCCCCTCGCCCCGCAGCTTGTCCCACCAAAATGTTCCGATAGAATCCCCTTAGAAACGTGCCCCTCCCAACTTAAACCTGTAGTTGTACACCTCCCTTCCCTCGGGGAGACTGTGACTGTCCGCCATATCTCAGCCCCTCATGAGGTCACCCCTCCGCCTCCTCCACTCCAGGGAACACTGTCCCAGCCTCTCAAACCCGCCCCCCCCCAGTCCCGGGAACATCCCGGTGAACCTTTCCTGGCCCCTCTCCAGCTCAATGACATCTTTCCAGGATCTGGGTGACCAGACCTGCCCCAACACTCCGGACGTTATGGGCTTGCTGCTTTCCCAGATTCCGGAGGAGAGAGGGTTAGGGTTAGGCTTTCCTCACTCTCCCCATCTGGGAACATTGCTGGTGGTTAACGAGTGACCAGACCTGCCCCCAACACTCCGGACGTTATGGGCTTGCTGCTTTCCCAGATTCCGGAGGAGAGAGGTGATTTATCCGTAACGATGCAAGAAAGCCAGCTGATTCCAGGAAATGAGACCCCCCCCCTTCCCAGAATTGTCAGGAGTTGGGATGTGGGCGATGGGGACGACACAGAGGGAGAAGGAAATAGGGGAGGGGAAGAGTGAGACAAAGGGTGTGAGGATAGGGGGGAGAGGGAGGTGGGAGAAGGGGGTGGGGGGGAGAGGGAGGTGGGGGAAGGGGTGGGGGGAGAGGGAGGTGGGCGAAGGGGTGGGATGAGAGGGAGGTGGGAGAACGGTTGGGGGGGAGAGGCTGGGAGAAGGGGTGGGGGGAGAGGGAGGTGGAAGAAGGGGTGGGGGGAGAGGGAGGTGGGAGAAGGGATGGGGGGAGAGTGAGGTGGGAGAACGATTGGGGGGAGAGGGAGGTTTGAGAAGGGGTGGGGGAGGGAGGTGGGAGAAGGGGTGGGAGAAGGGGTGGGGGGAGAAGGGGTGGGGGGAGAGGGAGGTGGGAGAAGGGGTGGGGGGAGAGGGAGGTGGGAGAAGGGGTGGGGGTGCCAGGGAGGGGGGTGTATGGAAGATGATTTGGGAAATCTGAAAGGCCCGAATCGAGGTGGTGCCCTCCAGTCTGTGGAAGATTTCACACTGGGCCAGGGTGGAAAGGTCAGGGTGTCGAGGTCGGAGGTGAGGGATGGGCCGGTTCAGGTCACTGCTCCACGACCTTTCCTCAGCTCTGCGCTGACCTGAGGGTCTGTGGACAAAATGCTCGGGGTCGTCAGTTCTGAACGTCATTTGTCTGTGTTCATTGTTCACAAGGTTTCTGCTTTTTCTCTCTCTTTGCCCCCTGGGGGTGTGACGATCTTTGTTAAGGGTTTTATTGGGTACCTTTGTCGTGTGGCTGCCCGTTAGGAGACAGATCTCAAGCTTGTAGAACGAGCATATACTCCGATTCTAAAATGTACTTTGGATTCTCTGAGAGAGGGAGGATATCACGAAGCTGGAGAGGGGCTTTCATTGAAAATGCTGCTGGAACTGAGCAGGCCAGGCAGCATCTGTGGGAAAATGTACGGACTGAGACCCCTGAAACGTTGTCCGTACTTTTACTGGACCCTCCAACAAACTGCAATTGACTATAAGATCCAAATTAGGCCATTCGGCCCATTGAGTCTGCTGCACCATTCCACCCCTCTCGACCCCATCCACCTGCCTTCTCCCCATAACCTTTGACACCTTCATTAATTAAGTACATGTCAACCTCCGCTTTACATATAGCCAAAGACTCGGCCTCCACAGCCGCCTGTGGCCATGATCGGGCTCAAAAATCCCTCCTCACCTCTCTTTCATCATCCTCTGCAAGTTCCAAGCTGCAAACTTCTGCAGCCGTCCCGTTGAAAGTGGAGTTGAAAGTTGGAATGTCATTTCACATCACCAGGATCAGGGACAACAGTCCCTCATCACCAGGATCAGGGACAACAGTCCCACATCACCAGGATCAGGGACAACAGTCCCACATCACCAGGATCAGAACAACAGTCCCACATCACCAGGATCAGGGACAACTGTCCCACATCACCAGGATCAGGGACAACAGTCCCACATCACCAGGATCAGAACAACAGTCCCACATCACCAGGATCAGGGACAACAGTCTCACATCACCGGGATCAGGGACAACAGTCCCACATCACCAGGATCAGGACAACAGTCCCACATCACCAGGATCAGGGACAACAGTCTCACATCACCGGGATCAGGGACAACAGTCCCACATCACCAGGATCAGGACAACAGTCCCACATCACCAGGATCAGGACAACAGTCTCACATCACCAGGATCAGGGACAACAGTCCCACATCACCAGGATCAGGGACAACAGTCTCACATCACCAGGATCAGGGACAACAGTCCCACATCACAAGGATCAGGGACAACAGTCCCACATCACCAGGATCAGAACAACAGTCCCACATCACCAGGATCAGGGACAACAGTCTCACATCACCAGGATCAGGGACAACAGTCCCACATCACCAGGATCAGGACAACAGTCCCACATCACCAGGATCAGGGACAACAGTCCCACATCACCAGGATCAGGGACAACAGTCCCACATCACCAGGATCAGGGACGACAGTCCTTGCGTAGCCTGGACTTGTGATCTGCACCAACCGTTCATACGACCATCCACCACCCCCTCCCACGGCTTCGCCTGACCCTGATCGGGGTGAAGCCGGTGTTTTAACTTGCCCCAAAGTGACCTGCAGGCTGACAGAGGGAAGGGGCACGTTCGCCAGAGATGTACCCGACACCCCTTCCCCAGGGTGCGGGAGTCTAAATTAGAGGCGAGAGATTTGAAGGGGATATTAGGGGCATGGTTTTGGTGGGTCTCTGCAACGAGAAACGGGGGGAGATGTGTGAGGATGGAGTGGGAGGTGGGCAGATGTGTCAGGATTGGCTGACCGAGGGAGAGCACCAGGAGATGTGGACAGAGCGGCCTCTACTGTTATTCACTGGCAACGTTCCCAGATTGACGAGTGATCGCAGGGTTCGGTTGATAATCACCGGAGGCTGTGTCTGTGCCAACGGATTCCAGGAAAAGGCCATTCTCTTCCCGAAAAGAGGGGTGTGGGGAGAGAGGGAGGATGTGTTGTACTCTACACCACTTCTCTACTCTCCTCCCCCACCCCTGTCACCCCATATACAACTACCCGCCTGTGGGATCTTTGTCGGTGTACACCCTCACTGTCTCTGTAACCCCATCCCTCTCAAACACCCCTCACTGTCTCTGTAACCCCATCCTTCTCCAACACCCCTCCCTGTCTCTGTAACCCCTCCGTCTCCAACACCCCTCCCTGTCTCTGTAACCCCATCCCTATCCAACTCCCCTCCCTGTTTCTGTAACCCCATCCCTCTCCAACTCCCCTCCCTGTCTCTGTAACCTCATCCCTCTCCAACTCCCATCCCTCTCCATCACCCCTCCCTGTCTCTGTAACCCCATCCCTCTCCAACACCCCTCCCTGTCTCTGTAACCCCATCCCTCTCTAACTCCCATCCCTCTCCATCACCCCTCCCTGTCTCTGTAACCCCATCCCTCTCCAACACCCCTCCCTGTCTCTGTCACCCCATCCCTCTCCAACACACCTCCCTGTCTCTGTCACCCCATCCCTCTCCAACACCCCTCCCTGTCACTGTAACCCCATCCCTCTCCAACACCCCTCCCTGTCTCTCACCCCATCCCTCTCCAACACACCTCCCTGTCTCTGTCACCCCATCCCTCTCCAACACCCCTCCCTGTCTCTGTAACCCCATCCCTCTCTAACTCCCATCCCTCTCCATCACCCCTCCCTGTCTCTGTAACCCCATCCCTCTCCAACACCCCTCCCTGTCTCTGTCACCCCATCCCTCTTCAACACCCCTCCCTGTCTCTGTCACCCCATCCCTCTCCAACACACCTCCCTGTCTCTGTAACCCCATCCCTCTCCATCACCCTCCCTGTCTCTGTAACCCCATCCCTCTCCAACACCTACCCCCCATCTCTGTATCACCCTCAGTCGCCACACCCCTCCTTGTCTCTGTAACCCCATCCCTCTCCAACACCCCTCCCTGTCTCTGTAACCCCATCCCTCTCCAACACCCACCCCCCGTCTCTGTATCACCCTCAGTCGCCACACCCCTCCCCTTTCCTGTAATCACCTCCTCCCCGACACACCTCCCTATCTGTGTAACTACTCCCTCTCCAACACCCCTCCCTGTCTCTGTAACACCCCCCAACCCCTAAACCCCTCCACATCTCCGTGACCCTCCATCTGGTCCCAATGCCCCTCCCTGTCTGTACCCCCCTTCCCATCTTTTTGCCCCTCCCTGTCTCTGTAACACCCTGTAGCTCCTAAACCCCTTCCTGTCTCTGTAACACCCAGCCTCCCCTTCACCTCTCCAGTCCGTACCCCACACCCTCCTCTACACTCCCCCTGTCTCTGTCACCCACTTGGCCCCTACCCCTCTCGGTCTGAGGGAAACACTTTCTCTTTCTCTTTCTCTTTCTGTCACAGGAAGCTTCACTCTCCTCCCCCCTCCCCCCGGTAAGAAATGGCATTTGAGGGTTGGGAGTGGTTTGTAAATGATTAACGCTGTTCCGGGGTTGGGAATGGGAGCGACTTCTGACTGGAAATCACCTGTGGATTGCTGCAGGGATGTCTGCCGGTGAGTAGACGTCTAGTCGGGCGGTGGGGGGGGGGTGTATCCCGACTCTGGGAGGTGTCCCAGGACCCTTGTGTTGGGTCCCCCGAAATCCCAACCTCTCAATCTCTCTCCCTCTCTCCCTCTCTCTCTCTTCCCCCCCCAACTATCTCACCGTCTAACGTCTCCCTCTCCCTCTCATACCTGCTTTCCTCATCTCTGTTTCCATCCCTCCAACCCACTCTCCCTCTCCTTATTCCTCTCCTCTCCACTTTCCCCCCTCTCTGGCTCTCCCTCTCTCCCCTTCTCCCTCCCTTTCCCTCACCACACTCTCTTCCCCCTCTTGCCCCTCCCCTCCAGTTCTGGGACGAGGGTGACACAGTTCTGGGACGAGGAAGTTAGATTTGGCCCTTGTGGCGAAAGGGATCAGGGGGTATGGAGAGAAAGCAGGTACAGGGTTCTGAGTTGGATGATCAGCCATGATCATACTGAATGGCGGTGCAGACTCAAGGGGCTGAATGGCCTACTCCTGAACCTATTTTCTGTGTTTCTATGTTTCTCCCTGAAACTACGGCACAGATACACCCTTGTACGAATCTCAGCCCGACCCTGGCAATCTGGGAGCGTTGCCGGTGATTAATGAGTGGAGGCCGCTCTGCCCCACCACCCGGTGCTGTCCCATTGGTCAGTCCGTTCCTGGCCATCGCTCCCCTCGCCCCGCAGCTTGTCCCACCAAAATGTTCCGATAGAATCCCCTTAGAAACGTGCCCCTCCCAACTTAAACCTGTAGTTGTACACCTCCCTTCCCTCGGGGAGACTGTGACTGTCCGCCATATCTCAGCCCCTCATGAGGTCACCCCTCCGCCTCCTCCACTCCAGGGAATTCTGTCCCAGCCTCTCAAACCCCCCCCCAGTCCCGGGAACATCCCGGTGAACCTTTCCTGGCCCCTCTCCAGCTCAATGACATCTTTCCAGGATCTGGGTGACCAGACCTGCCCCAACACTCCGGACGTTATGGGCTTGCTGCTTTCCCAGATTCCGGAGGAGAGAGGGTTAGGGTTAGGCTTTCCTCACTCTCCCCATCTGGGAACATTGCTGGTGGTTAACGAGTGACCAGACCTGCCCCAATACTCCGGACGTTATGGGCTTGCTGCTTTCCCAGATTCCGGAGGAGAGAGGGTTAGGGTTAGGCTTTCCTCACTCTCCCCATCTGGGAACATTGCCGGTGATTAATGAGTGACCAGACCTGCCCCAACACTCCGGACGTTATGGGCTTGCTGCTTTCCCAGATTCCGGAGGAGAGAGGGTTAGGGTTAGGCTTTCCTCACTCTCCCCATCTGGGAACATTGTCAGTGATTAACGAGTGACCAGACCTGCCCCAACACTCCGGACGTTATGGCCTTGCTGCTTTCCCAGATTCCGGAGGAGAGAGGTGACTTATCCGTAACGATGCAAGAAAGCCAGCTGATTCCAGGAAATGAGACCCCCTCTTCCCAGAATTGTCAGGAGTTGGGATGTGGGCGATGGGGACGACAGAGAGGGAGAAGGAAATAGGGGAGGGGAAGAGTGAGACAAAGGGTGTGAGGATAGGGGGGAGAGGGAGGTGGGAGAAGGGGTGGGGGAGAGGGAGGTGGGAGAAGGGGTGGGGTGAGAGGGAGGTGGGAGAACGGTTGGGGGAGAAGGGGTGGGGGGAGAGGGAGGTGGGAGAAGGGGTGGGGGGAGAGGGAGGTGGGAGAAGGGGTGGGGGTGCCAGGGAGGGGGTGTATGGAAGATGATTTGGGAAATCTGAAAGGTCCGAATCGAGGTGGTGCCCTCCAGTCTGTGGAAGATTTCACACTGGGCCAGAGTGGAAAGGTCAGGGTGTCGAGGTCGGAGGTGAGGGATGGGCCGGTTCAGGTCACTGCTCCACGACCTTTACTCGGCTCTGCGCTGAACTGAGGGTCTGTGGACAAAATGCTCGGGGTCGTCAGTTCTGAACGTCATTTGTCTGTGTTCATTGTTCACAAGGTTTCTGCTTTTTCTCTCTCTTTGCCCCCTGGGGGTGTGACGATCTTTGTTAAGGGTTTTATTGGGTATCTTTGTCTTGTGGCTGCCCGTTAGGAGACAGATCTCAAGCTTGCAGAACGAGCATATACTCCGATTCTAAAATGTACTTTGGATTCTCTGAGAGAGGGAGGATATCACGAAGCTGGAGAGGGGCTTTCATTGAAAATGCTGCTGGAACTGAGCAGGCCAGGCAGCATCTGTGGGAAAATGTACGGACTGAGACCCCTGAAACATTGTCCGTGCTTTTACTGGACCCTCCAACAAACTGCAATTGACTATAAGATCCAAATTAGGCCATTCGGCCCATTGAGTCTGCTGCACCATTCCACCCCTCTCGACCCCATCCACCTGCCTTCTCCCCATAACCTTTGACACCTTCATTAATTAAGTACATGTCAACCTCCGCTTTACATATAGCCAAAGACTCGGCCTCCACAGCCGCCTGTGGCCATGATCAGGCTCAAAAATCCCTCCTCACCTCTCTTTCATCATCCTCTGCAAGTTCCAAGCTGCAAACTTCTGCAGCCGTCCCGTTGAAAGTGGAGTTGAAAGTTGGAATGTCATTTCACATCACCAGGATCAGGGACAACAGTCCCACATCACCAGGATCAGGGACAACAGTCCCACATCACCAGGATCAGGGACAACAGTCCCACATCACCAGGATCAGGACAACAGTCCCACATCACCAGGATCAGGGACAACAGTCCCACATCACCAGGATCAGGACAACAGTCCCACATCACCATGATCAGGGACAACAGTCCCACATCACCAGGATCAGGGACAACAGTCCCACATCACCAGGATCAGGACAACAGTCCCACATCACCAGGATCAGGGACAACAGTCCCACATCACCAGGATCAGGGACAACAGTCCCACATCACCGGGATCAGGACAACAGTCCCACATCACCAGGATCAGGACAACAGTCCCACATCACCAGGATCAGGGACAACAGTCCCACATCACCAAGATCAGGACAACAGTCCCACATCACCAGGATCAGGGACAACAGTCCCACATCACCAGGATCAGGACAACAGTCCCACATCACCAGGATCAGGGACAACAGTCCCACATCACCAGGATCAGGGACAACAGTCCCACATCACCGGGATCAGGACAACAGTCCCACATCACCAAGATCAGGACAACAGTCCCACATCACCGGGATCAGGACAACAGTCCCACATCACCAAGATCAGGACAACAGTCTCACATCACCAGGATCAGGGACAACAGTCCCACATCACCAGGATCAGGACAACAGTCCCACATCACCAGGATCAGGGACAACAGTCCCACATCACCATGATCAGGGACAACAGACCCACATCACCAGGATCAGGGACAACAGTCCCACATCACCAGGATCAGGGACAACAGTCCCACATCACCAGGATCAGGGACGACAGTCTCACATCACCAGGATCAGGGACAACAGTCCCACATCACCAGGATCAGGACAAAAATCCAACATCACCAGGATCAGGGACAACAGTCCCACATCACCAGGATCAGGGACAACAGTCCCACATCACCGGGATCAGGACAACAGTCCCACATCACCAGGATCAGGGACAACTGTCCCACATCACCAGGATCAGGCCAACAGTCCCACATCACCAAGATCAGGACAACAGTCCCACATCACCAGGATCAGGGACAACTGTCCCACATCACCAGGATCAGGGACAACAGTCCCACATCACCAGGATCAGGACAACAGTCCCACATCACCAGGATCAGGGACAACAGTCCCACATCACCAGGATCAGGGACAACTGTCCCACATCACCAGGATCAGGGACAACAGTCTCACATCACCAGGATCAGGGACAACTGTCCCTCATCACCAGGCTCAGGGACAACAGTCCCACATCACCAGGATCAGGGACAATAACTTCTCTTCAAGGATTCGGTTCTTGAACCAGCCGGAAGAACCCTAATCACGACCTGGTACAGCAACACTGTGACCACTAGACTTCATTGTAGTAAATTTCTTCATCTTAACTCTGTCACCCCGACTGGGGCAGAGGCCGCCGTACGCAGCTCGTCAGAGTCCTCTGTCCTGGGCCAATCTTTCTAGTCCATGTGAGGCCCAGTGTATGCCGTTCGGCCCCTCAGGTCTGTTCCACCATTTCATCATGGCTGACCTGTTTCCTGCTGAGCCCCATTCTCCTGCCTTCTCCCCGTAATCTTTCACACCATAACTGATCGAGAATCTACAGGCTCCCCTTACATGCCCCAGTGACCTGGCCTCCACTGAATTCCACAGATTTACCACCCTCTGGATGAATTCCATGTCCAGTGTATCGGGGCCTTTCAACATTCAATAAGATCCCCCCTTCATTCTTCGAAATTCCAGTGAATCCGGGCCCAAAGGCATCTAAAGCTCCTGACGTGATAACCCTTTCCTGGAATCATTCTCGTAAACCTCCTTTGAACCCTCTCCAATGTCAGCAGATCCTTTTCTAGATAAGACCCCAAAACTGCTGACAACACTCCAGGTGAGGGCTCCCCAGTGCCTCATTGAGCCTCAGCATGGCACCCTTGCTTTGTTGCTTTAGTCCTTTCAAAATGATTGCGAACTGTGGAAGAAATTTTGTTACTGGCTGGGTACTAAGGGGTTATAGAGTTTTTCCTTCACAGCAGTGTTCCGTACTTGAACTGTGGAAGGAAGTTCCCGGAGCCGACACTGTATTGAGCAAGGAAGGGTTAATGACCTTCAAATGTAAAATCAAAGTCGACTGTGACTAATGCACTCTGTGCTGCTGGCAATGTGTCTTTCAGTCAGGCTGATTAATATAACTACGCTTGTACTTGTTGTTCGATGAATCATCACGTCTGATATACTCTTCTGAGAAATTAACACTGGTGTAAGTGAGTAACTGCTCGAGGACATATCCTGCAACTTTGCTGCTCAGCAGAACGGCCATTGAAGTTCCTCCTTCTGATTTACGTGTTTTCCTCCCGTGTGCGTGGGATATAAATAAGAGCGAGACCCATTGTCAGACAGAGTCTCGGAACTCTCCACGATATCGTTACAATAAAGACATTCTGAGGCGATCTCCCTCCGTGTCCAAGTAATACCTTTTCCGCAACTCTGACATTTACCCTAACCCTCGCCACAGACTCAGGCTGAAAATTACCTTTTAGAGGATCCCAAGCCCCTTCTCACCTTGGATTTCTGCCTGTTCTCTTCGATTGGAAAATAGTCTGTGCTTTTATTCCTTCCAGTAACGTGCATGAGCATTTAGGTTCAAAGCAAGTCTATTATCAAAGTATTTATTTGTCACCAGGTACAACCCTGAGATCAGTTTTCTTGTGGGCATACTCAACAAGAATATCGAATAATAACTAGAGCAGAATTATTGAAAGACCACCCAATTAGGGCATTAAACCAAAGAGCAGATACAAGTTGCAGAAATACAAAAAGAAGAAATAATAACAAATAAATAAGTGAGAACAAGATGAAGAGCCCTTGAAAGTGGGGGCACAGGTTTCGGGAAGAGTTCAGTGACGGGGCAACTGAAGTTATCCCCTCTGATCGAAGAGCCTGATGTTTGGGATGGTGACTGTTCCTGAACCTGGTGACGTGACTCCTCCCTTCACTGGGATTCAGTGAGATCCCCGCACCTCAGGTCTTCCCTCTCGCAGGGACGAGCTACTGTTGCCGCTTCCACAGCTCTGGGTTTTTACGGGGAGGGGTTGCGAGCCCCGCGTCCAACCCACTTCCTTTCACAGCCGGGTTTGGGACCGTCCGCAGCGGAGTTGAAATTAACTCATGCTCTTAATATTTATTATTTATTCTGTTATTATTACTATTTCCATTTTTCAATCTTTTTATTGATTTTCAAATAAAGAATATACAAATCGAAAGAGGAGTATAACAAGTAGATAATATAAAAGACATATAAACAGCAATAGTGAACACAGATCTATTTCCATGACTTCCCTCTTGCACATTGGTCGTTTATCACAGTTTGTGTTTATGTGACGTTTTCTATTCTTTCTAACGTGTTTCTTACTATTTACTGTGAATGCCCTCAAAAACAGTGAACCTCAGGGTCGTCTATGGTGACGCAGACATTATTTACTTTGAACTTTGGAAGGAATGGCAGTGCACAGGCTGTGGTGAAGAGTGTTTTTGAGTGAAGATTTCCCTCTGGTTCAGGAGCCCGTTGGTTGAGGGGTAATAACTGCTCCTGAAATCTAGTCTTTCTATACACTCCAGGGCTTGATTGACCTTGAATTTGTTTCCTCAGAAGTGGACAGCCGTGCCTCGGAGTCCCCTTGTCAGGGCAATGATGTGTCGTCGTCACCGAGAGCCTCTGGGCCGCAGGATCAGGTGGGTCAGGGAGGAGGGGGTGGCTTTGACCTGGGTGAGGCATCACATGGGCATCCAACTCGCAGGTCAAAGAGGAGCGAGGCGGGGGGGTGTGGTCAGTTGTCGGGCTAGCAGACCAGTGAAAACATTGGGGGAGGGGGGGCTGGAGGTCCCGTCATCGGTGAGACCGGAGGCTGAGGCCCAGTTTTCAGGTTCCATTATCGGTGAGTCCAGTGTTCATAGTCTAGAGTTCAGGTCCTCGTTCATTGTTGTCTGCAATTCCTACACTGATACTGAAGGCTGAGGCCCGAAGAACAGTAGGGCCTGGGTCGAGGCCCAAAGGTCAGACAGCAGTCCAGGTCGAGGCCTGGGTCAAGGCCCGAGGACCAGAAAGAGTCCTGGGGCAAGGCCTGAAGGCCACTAGGTGGCCCAGCAGCCAGAGAGCCGTCCGGGTCAAGGCCGGATTGAGGCACAAAAATGGGATGCCCACAACTCACTACCCCTAACCCAGATGACTTTGGAATGTGGGAAGAAACCCACATGGTTGTGGGGAGAACATAAAGTGGGAAGTGGGCAGGGAGATAGAAACCATGGTTGGGAAAAGGGGAAGGGAGTGGGAAGCACCAGAGAGACATTCTGTAATGACCAATGAACCAATTGTTTGGAATTAAATGACCTTGCCTGGTGTCTCAGGGCTGGGTGTGTCTGCACCCGCACCACCACCCCCCCACCCGTGGAGATCCTTCTGTGCCACCTGCCCCACACCCCTCCACCCTCGCCGTTCCGGTTCAGTCTATTCATGACCAACGTCTCAAAGCATCTTAAGCACTGGCATAATTGATGCCTTTTTGAAGCGTGGGAACTTACGCCCATGGAATACCTGGTAAGGCTCTGAGAACCTGTGCCAACCAACTGGCAGGAGTATTCGAGGACATTTTCAACCTCTCACTGCTACGGGCGTAAGTTCCCACGCTTCAAAAAGGCATCAATTATGCCAGTGCTTAAGATGAAAAATGTGAGCTGCCTTAATGACTATCACCCAGTAGCGCCCACGTCTACAGTGATGAAATGCTTTGAGACGTTGGTCATGAATAGACTGAGCTCCTGCCTCAGCAAAGACCTGGTCCCATTGCAATTTGCCTATCGGCACAATAGGTCAACGGCAGACACAATCTCCATGGGTCTTCACAGGGCCGAAGACCACCTGGACAATACAAACCCCTCTGTCAGGATGCTGTTCATCGACTATAGCTCAGCATTTAACACCGTCATTCCCACGATCCTGACTGAGAAGTTACAGAACCTGGGCCTCTGTACCTCCCTCTACAATTGATCCTCGGCTTCCTAACCGGAAAACCACAATCTGTGTGGATTGTGATAAAACCTCCTCCTCGCTGATGATCAACACTGGTGCACCTCTCTCTGTAGTCATGACTGTGCGGCTAGGCAAAGCTCAAACACCAGATATAACGTTGCTGGTGTTACAACCATCATTGGTAGAATCTCAGGTGGTGACGAGAGGGCGTACAGGAGTGAGATATGCCAATTAGTGGAGTGGTGTCACAGCAACAACCTGGCACTCAACATCAGTAAGACAAAAGAGCTGATTGCAGACTTCAGGAAGGGCAAGATGACGGAACACGTACCAATCCTCACAGAGGGATCAGAGGTGGGGAGAGTGAGCATCTTCAAGTTCCTGGGTGTCAAGATCTCTGAGGATCTAACCTGGTCCCAACATTTCGATGCAGTTATTAAGAAGACAGCGATTATACATCATCGGGAGTTTGAAGAGATTTGGTATGTCAACAAAAACACTCAGAAACTTCTATAGATGTACCGTGGAGAGCATTCTGACGGGCTGCATCTCTGTCTGGTATGTGGGGGAGGGGTGGGCTACAGAACAGGACTGAAAGAAGCTGAAGAGGGTCATAAATTTAGTCAGCTCCATCTTGGGTACTAGCCTACAAAGTACCCAGGACATCTTCTAGGATCGGTGTCTCACAAAGGCAGTGTCCATTATTAAGGACCTCCAGCACCCTGGGCATGCCCTTTTCTCACTGTTACCGTCAGGTAGGGGGTACAGAAGCCTGAAGGCACACACTCAGTGATTCAGGAACAACTTCTTCCCCTCTGCCACCTGATTCCAAAATGGATATTGAACCCATGAACACTACCTCACTTATTTAATATATTATTTCTGTTTTTGCACAATTTTAAATCTATTCTATATATTTATATTGTAATTGATTGATTTATTTATTCTTCTTCTATATTATGTATAACATTCAGCTGCTGTTGCTAAGTTAACATGCTGGTGATAACAAACCTGATTCTGATTTTCAGACTGCCTCTCCATTCCACGTTGACAAATACTGTACTGTGCAAAAGTTTGTTCACCCTAACAGGAGAAAATCTGCAGATGCTGGAAATCCAAGCTACACACACAAAACGTTCCTGTTCACCCTCGCTATGTACACGTGCCTAAAGCTTTTACACATTACTTTACAAACCCCTTACAGGCAGCGGCAGGAATTGAACCCAGATTGCTGGCGCTGTGAAGGCGTTACGCTAACCGCGAAGCTGCTGCAGATTCATTCATTGAAGCTGTTCAGGGGTTTGTAGGTAATGGTAGGGCAGGATTGTGACGTGACGTTTCCCGTGTTCCATGCCACAGGATGACCGCTACAACATGTCTGGAGTAAGGAAGGCCTTCATCATCTGCGTCACAGAGGAGAGACCAGGGGCCACAACAGATGTGAATAATCTTCAGAAATCTTTGCAAAGCTTGGGTTTCGAGGTGTCTGAGTGTATCAACCCGACTAGTGAGGTGAGGTAACTTCACAGTGATCGTTCACTCCACAGGGTCAGTATTTCCCACTCACTCCCAGAGAAACTGGGGGCATATCGCCTGTCCCCCCCTCCCACTGTGTTAGGAAGGAGATTCTCAGATTTGAGAAGGGTCGAAGTCGGAACAACGTGAGCAGTGAGGAGGAGATTCCACCTCTTCACACTGTGGCTTTGCGAAGATGGTCTGGAGCAGGCAGCCGGGATCTACCAGCTGCTATGAGAAAGACGAAGATGAACTGGCTGTGATGAAATGGTGAAGCAGATTCGATGGGCTGAATGGCCTAACTCTGCTCCTGTATCTTAACTTCAGACCCCAGCATCTGTTTGGCCGAGGATTACTCGGATCTCCCGGGAGGGGTGGGACACGCAGTGAGACCCCAGTGAAGGGTTCCCAAAACGTGCTGCCCCAGTTCCATTTGCCCGTGTCACAGATACCACCCACCACGTGACAATTTACCAATTCACTAACTTCTTATCGTTTTCTGTTTTTACGACTGCAATTTACTGAAAAGATCTGTATGGGTGGGAAGCAACTCAAATGTTTAGACTGTGCTTGTTGTTGTGTAGTTAATATTTCAGTAATCCTGTGTGTAAACTGGCTGATTAAACATTCCTGCTCATTTAAATAATCCATTACAGGTTATATGTATAAATACGTGAATTGCATACTTGTTGTATTCCATGCAGTTTGCCCTCTCCAGGAAGGGTGTTGGGGCATTGGAGAGGGGGCAGAAGGGGTTTACCGGGATGCTGCCTGGTTTAGAGGGCCTGTGCTATCACGAGAGGCTGGGGAAACTTGGGTCGTTTTCCCTGGAGTGCCGGAGGCCGAGGGGGATCTGATAGAGGTTTACAAGATTATGAGAGGCATCGATAGAGTAGTCAGGGGGCATCTGTTTCCCAGGGTGGAGATGTTTAATACCAGAGGGGCTTGCATTGAAGGTGAGAGGGGGTGGGCTGAAAGGGGTAAGTTTGTTACCCAGTGCCTGGAATGCCCTCCCTGCTGTGGTGGTAGAGGCAGATACATTAGAGGTTTCTAACAGCCGTTCGGATCGGCACGTAAATGTGAGGAAGATGGAGGGGGTAGTGATTGGGTAATTTGATTTACTTTTCAGCTGGCTCAGCACAACATTGAGGGCCGAATGGCCTGTTCCTGTGCTGTACTCTTCTACGTTCAATCATTGTGGTGAACTACATTTACCTGTCTGGACACGCCCCCCCCCCACTGACTGCTCCTGTGGCTCCTCCCACTGACCCCGATTGGAGGCACTGCTCCCCCCTCAGTCTCCGGGATGTAGTGTGGTGGTCTCTAGCAGCTAATAAAAGCCTATCGTTCGCCTACCGTCTCCGAGAGTCATTGATGGTGCATCTATCATGCTACCACGTGACACGTGCACGCCTTGCATGAAGTAATCCCAAAGTTAGACCCACATTCCCGGACTCCCGTGTCTTCCTTTGATTAGTTTAATGTCAAACCTGTACTCGCTCGGCATCTGAACCCAGTTTGGATCCAGGGCGAGGAGTGATGATCTCTCTAGCCGTGGCCGGAGGGGCAGGAAACAAGGGCATTCACACCTTGGCTCTTCACGCAGGAAATCTTCTCCTCCCTGGAGGAGTACCGAGACAGCATTAAGGATGAAGTCTGCTGCTCCTTCGTGTTCATTCTGGCGCACGGGTCCGAGGGCAAGGTTAGGGGTCGTGACGGTGAAGAGGCTGACCTTGAGGAGATCTTCGACATGTTCAACAACGAGGAGTGTCTTCATCTGCAGCAGAAACCCAAGGTGTTCGTCATCCAAGCCTGCCGAGGAGGTGAGACCAGAGAGACAGAGAGAGGCACACACAGACAGGCAGAGAAAGAGAGGAAAGCAAAGAGACAGAGAGACAGGGAGACAGAGAGACACGGAGAGAGGGATAGATAGACAGCCAGAGAGTGACAGAGAGGGAGACAGAGAGAGTGACAGAGAGGGATAGATAGACAGCCAGAGAGAGAGAGGAAGATGAGATGGGCAGAGACAGGCAGTCAGAGTAAGAGACAGAGATATGAAATATGACAGACACTCGGTGAGAGAGAGAAGGAGACTGAGAGGAGAGCGGGCAAACCAGAGGAGAGGAAAGGGGGAAAGAGAGGGTGATACGAGAGTGATGGGGGAAGATGAGATGAGGGAGGGGGACGAGAGGAAAAGGGAATGAGAAGGGATGGGAGGGGTTAACAGGGGAAATGAGTGGAACAAGCAACTTGGGGAACTTGGGCAAATCCACTGCACGCCTCCGTAGTGGGGCTGAGAGAGGGTAGAGACAGAGAGAGGTGAGGGGAAGTGGAAGGGCAGAGGGAGAGAGAGAGAGACAGGGAGTGAGAGATCCCTGTTCCCAATGCAGGGGCTCAGAACCACTTCCAAATGAAGAAATGGACAGAAAGAGAGAGACAGACAGACAGACACTCGGTGAGAGAGAGAAGGAGACTGAGAGGAGAGCGGGCAAACCAGAGGAGAGGAAAGGGGGAAGAGAGAGGGTGATACGAGAGTGATGGGGGAAGATGAGATGAGGGAGGGGGACGAGAGGAAAAGGGAATGAGAAGGGATGGGAGGGGTTCACAGGAAGATTATTGGAAGAAGCAACTTAGGGAACGGGCAAATTCACCGCATCCTCAGCACACCCCCCTCCGTAACAGGGGTGAGAGAGGGTAGAGACAGAGAGAGGTGAGGGAAATGAAGAGGGAGAAAGAGAGGATGAAACAGAGGTTGAGGAGACAGAGAGAGAGTGACAGAGAGGGAGAGGTACAGGGGTCTTGGGACCACTTCCAAATGCAGCTTTCCCCAGTCACCCAGATACGTACTGACGGGTGGAAGACATTCCTGTACCACTCCGACAGGACCAACACCCCCCACACAACAGGAAGATGTGTCCTTCCTCAGTACTGGCACAGGGTCAATCAGGGTTGGGTGAGAGGAGTGGGGTAGGCTGAGGGAGATGGGGTGGGGTGTTGGGGTGAGGGGAATGGGTAATGGGGGTGGGATACAGGGAAGGGGAGAGGTGATGCGGTTGGGGTGAGGGTTTTGGGGTGGGGGATAGGGTGAGTGGGAGTGAGGGGATAGGGTGGGGGCATTAAGGTGGGGGGATAGGGTGAATGGGATGGAGTGAGGGTGTTGGAGGGGGATAGGGTGAAGGGGTAGGGTGAGGGTGTTGGAGGGGGATAGAAGGGATGCGGTGAGGGTGTTGGAGGGGGATAGAGGGGATGCGGTGAGGGTGTTGGAGGGGGATAGGGTGAGGGGATGCGGTGAGGGTGTTGAGGGGGATAGGGTGAGGGGCTGGAGTGAGGGTGCTGGAGGGGGGATAGGGTCCGGGGATGGAGTGAGGGTGTTGGAGGGGGATAGGGTGAGGGGATGCGATGAGGGTGTTGGAGGGGGATAGAGGGGATGCGGTGAGGGTGTTGGAGGGGGATAGAGTGAGGGGATGCAGTGAGGGTGTTGGAGGGGGGATAGATTGAGAGGAGTGGAGAGAGGGTGTTGGAGTGAGATAGGTTGAAGGGATGTGGTGAGGGTGTTGAAGTGGGATAGGGTGAGGGGACCCCGGGACGGTGTGGAGGGAGATTCACTCTGTGTCTGACCCCGGGAGTATGTGATGGGACGGTGTGGAGGGAGTTTCACTCTGTCTCTGACCCCGGGAGTGTGTGATGGGACGGTGTGGAGGGAGATTCACTCTGTGTCTGACCCCGGGAGTGTGTGATGGGACGGTGTGGAGGGAGCTTCACTCTGTGTCTGACCCCGGGAGTGTGTGATGGGACGGTGTGGAGGGAGTTTCACTCTGTGTCTGACCCCTGGAGTGTGTGATGGGACAGTGTGGAGGGAATTTTGACTTTATGTCTGACTATGGGATTGTGTGATGAGATATATAATGGAAAGTTATTATGTATTTTTCTAGATAAAAAAGACCGTGGTGCTGTTTCAGCCGGCTTCCGCGCTTTGTCTGAGAAACTCCCGATGGTTTCGGACACCTTTGTCGTGTATCCCTCACGACCAGGTTAGTTGTGTCCTTGCTCCATCGTCAATCCCAATCCACCCTGAGTCTGCTCTTCCCTGTCCTGATCACCAACAACATTCCAATCTGGAATATCTAACCTTCTCTCTTGTGTTGGACCACAATTCCATAATCCCCAATTGCTCGGTCTTTCCCTGCTCACCGTTCCTGATATCTGACCCATATCCAGATCTCCAACGTCCCAGACTCAAGCCAAAATCTGAAATTCCATACCCTTTTTGCTAATCCCATCCCAAAGTGTCTACAATTCCAGTCTTCACAATCTCCATTCCAATCTTACAATCCCCATCCCAAAGCATCCACAATTCCAGATTTACCTATTTTCCCAATCCCCATTCTAAAGTGTCAATGATCCTAGGCTTCCAACTCCCCGTCTCAAAGCATCCTCAATTCCACTCTTCCAAATCCCCATCCCAATCTACCTCATCACCATCCCAACGCATCCACCATTGCAATCTTTGCAATAAACTTCCCAAACAATGCATAATCCCTGTCTCCCCAGTCCCCGCCACAAAGCATCCACAATTCCACCTTCCCGTACCAACCCAAAACACCCAGGATTCCACTCTTCCCTGTCCTCGTTCCAAAGCATTTGCAATCCCAGTTTTCCCGATCCCCATCCCAAAACATCGACAATTTCAGATCTCCCTGACCCAAATCCCAACCGAGGAGATGCCCCATCTTCTGCTCCCAAAATCCTGGATTTCTTCCAGGATCGATTTGGTGACATGCATAGCAAGATCCCACAGACTGTGGTTGTTGGCCCCCTCTGGGTGCCTTGGTCGCCCTGGGTCCCCCTCTATCCTACATCCCAGGCAGGGAGTCTCGCTCAGCGCTGAGGCCATACTGGAGCAATAGATTTCTTGATATTGTGGGGAGGGGAGTCTAGATATTTCATAATATATGATATAAAAAAAACAGAAAAAAGAAAAAATATATATATATAATGCTAAATTAACTAACCTACTAATCTAATGACTAATAAAGAAGAAAAAAGAAACAATAAAAGGAAAAAAAAGAAACGCTGGAAAAAATAAACAAAAAAGTGCTGTTTATAATATCTCACAAGAATACATAATCATCAATGTCGTCACTTCCGGTCCTCTCAACATACATAAGCTGAAAGCTGGGAAGTCAAATGAACTTTGAACAGGGTCATATTACATCATATGAAAATATTGAATAAATGGTCTCCATAACTTTTCAAATTTAATAGAAGTATGAAATACACCATTTCTAATTTTTTCTAAATTTAAACATAACATAGTTTGAGAGAACGAATTAAATACAGTGGGAGGATTAATAACCTTTCCTTTTAATAACACTTTTTAATCGTTTTGGAACTGAGGATACTAATTGTAGTAGATTTGCAATTGGAAATTTTGTCCATTCTTGCTTGGTACAAGACTTCAGCTGCTCAACAGTCCGTGGTCTCCGTTGTCTGATTCTCCTCTTCATGATGCACCATACATTTTCAATAGGAGATAGATCTGGACTGGCAGCAGGCCAGTCAAGCACACGCACTCTGTGTCTACAAAGCCAGGCTGTTGTAGCCCATGCAGAATGTGGTCTGGCATTGTCCTGCTGAAATAAGCATGGACGTCCCAGGAAGAGACGTCATCTTGATGGCAACATATGTCTCTCTAAAATCCTAATATACGCCTCGGAGTCAATGGTACCTTCACATACGTGCAACTCAACCACGCCGTGGGCACTGATGCACCCCCATACCATCACAGATGCTGGCTTTTGCACCTTTCGCTGATAACAATCAGGATGGTTGTTTTCATCTTTGGCACGGAGAACTCGATACCCGTTTTTTCCAAAACCTAGCTGAAATGTGGACTCATCTGACCACGGCACACGGCTCCACAGTCTTTCGGTCCACCTGAGATGAGCTCGGGCCCAGAGAACTCGCCGGCATTTCTGCATAGAGTTGATGTATGGCTTCCTCCTTGCCTAATAGTTTCAAGTTGCATTTCTGGATGCAGCGACGGACTGTGTTAAGTGACAATGGTTTTCCGAAGTACTCCCGAGCCCAGGTGGCTATAATTGTCACAGTATCATGACGGTTTCTTAGGCAGTGCCGCCTGAGGGCTCAAAGATCACACGCATTCAACAGTGGTTTCCGACCTTGCCCTTTACGCACTGAGATGTCTCTGAATTCTCTGAATCTTTTCACAATATTATATACTGTAGATGTTGAAAGACCTAAATTCTCTGCAATCTTGCATTGGGAAATTGAACTGACTAACAATTCTCTCACAAATTTTGGCACAAAGGGGTGAGCCACGACCCATCCTTGCTTGCAAAGACTGAGCCTTTGATGGACGCTACTTTTATACCCAGTCATGATACCTCACCTGCTACCAATGTGGAGTCTTCCAAACCGGTGTTACTTGAATATTCTGTGCGCTTTTCAATCTTATTTTAACTCTGTCCCAACTTTTGTTGAGTGTGTTGCAGCCATCAAATTCTAAATTTGTGTATATTTACAAAATACAATTAAGTTGGTCAGTAAAACTATTGAAAATCTTTTCTTTGTACTTTCGTCGGTTAAATAAGGGTTCACGTGAATTAAAGTATCACAGATTTTTGTTTTGATTGTATTTTGGAAAATATCCCAACTTTTCTGGAAATGGGGTTTGTAGAAGGATTCTTCTTTGCTGTTTCTGTAATAATTTTGTTTACCAGTCTGGTAACTGAGCTGGAGGAGCAGCGAGCCATTCTGAGCCTCACCTTCAACCTTTGACCTGCTTGGCATGGGTGACCCTGCCAAGAGGCAAAGCACAAAACCCCGAGACTCGCCAGCAGAGCTCTCTCCGGGTCATCGAGGCATGCAAGTCTCCAAACCCTACGACGAGGTTGTGTTCCTCTTCGAGGGCAGCAGAGCGAGGGAACACAATAACGACATGGAATAAAGTGTTACAATTACAGAGAAAGTGCAGTGCAGACAGACAGTGAGGTAAATTGTGAGATCCATTTAACATACTAGGGAAATGCTCAGTGGCTTGCCATGTGCTCCCTTGTCTTACCTTTCCTGAAGTCTACAATCAGTTCTTTTCCAACTGCAACAATGAAAGATTGAAAATCTCTTTAAGCACAATTGATTGACACAGGTTTACAGAATCTGACCAGAAACTCCACCGGGCCCTGTTACCATGCGAGGGGTTACCTCCTGAAAGACAGCCTGACCTCAGCTTCTGAGATCACAGGATCGACTGGTGTCGAAGGGATCTTCACTGCTGTAGTTTTATTCTCCCTTTCAAATCGAGCAAAAAAGGCATTGAGCTTGACTGGGAGTGAAGCTACCTTGCCATTTGTGCTGTTGGGTTTCGCTTTTTATGAAGTAATGGCCTGCAAACTCTGCCAGAGTTGACATGCATCCAATTTCACCTCCAATCTTATTCAGAATTGTTCCTTAGCTCTTGGAATAACGCTCTGGAAATCGTACCTGTTTATTCTTGTGCAGACCTCGGTCACCAAACTTAAGTGCCACAGATCCAGCCCTCAGCAGACCACGAACCTCCCGGTTCACCCACGGCTTTTCACTTGGGTGTGGATGGTATGTTCTCGTAGGCACACACTCACCCACACAGGTTTGATGAAGTCAGTGACAGCTCAATCAGACCTGGAGATGAATCCCTGAGTACAGTCCAGTCCATCGATTCAAAGCAATCCTGTAAGCGGTCTTGTCCCTCCCTTGTCCATACCCTCTTGCTCCTCACTGCCGGTGCTGATAATAAATGAATTGAGAGGCTTCCTGGTCCCACCCTCTCCTCCATCCTAATTGCTCTGTGATTCCTCTGCAGGTTACGTGGCCTATCGGCACACAGACCAGGGATCATACATGATCACATTCATGACGGAGGTCTTCAAAAGCCACGGGAACCAGGAGCATCTGTATGACCTGTTCGTCAGGGTAAGACAGAGTTAAGGCGATTGGGGTGTGAGGGAAGAAGGAGGTTGATTAACATCCCTCAGCCCCTCTCGAGTGGTACTCAGAGGGGAGAAGGTCCTCATTTCCCTTGTTTGCCAGTTGGAATATGTCGGAGGATCTCAGCAGATCAGGCAATGACTATGGACTGGAATAAACAGTCGACATTTCAGGTTGAGACCCTTCATCGGGTCTGGAAAGGAAGGGGGCAGAAGCCGAACAAAAAGGTGTGGAGGGGGAAAGGGGTAGGAGCAAAGGTTGGCAGGAGACAGGCGAGGCAGGAAGCAAGAATCCGGGAGGTGATTGGTGGAAGAGGGAAAGGGCTGAAGAAGGAGGAATCTGATAGGAGAGGGCAATGGATCATGGGAGAAAGGGAAGGAGGAGGGGCACCAGTGGGAGGTGAGGGCAAGTGAGGAGAAGAGAAGGGGTAATAGGCGAGCCAGAATGGGGAATGAAGAGAGAAGGGGAGGGGAGAAATTACCGGAGGTTAGAGAAATCAATGTTCATACCACCAGGTTGTGGACCATCCCAATGGAATAGGAGGTGTTTCTCCTCCAACCTGAGTGTGGCCTCGTCACGGCAGGAAAGGAGGCCATGGAGTAACATGTCGGAAAGGGAATGTGGGAGGAATTTAAACGAGTGGCCACCTGCCTCTGTGGGGGATGGAGCGAAGGTGCTGAAAGAAGCCCCCCCCACCCCCACCCCCCGATCTACGTTGGGTCTGACCGATGGAGATTTCCAGCATCAGTAGAATCTCTGGTGTTTGTGTCGGGTTTACCTGTTGGGCCTTGAATTCCTGCTGGCCTGTTCTCCGGCTGAACCAACACGATCGGGTCTTTCAGGTGAACCGACGGATGGTGAGCAGAGATTATCAAGATGAAGGACACAAGACCACTGTGGTGATGGAATCGACCCTGACCAAGGCCGTCTACCTCAAACCCACCTGATGCTGAAGATTGAGGCACTCTGCCCAACCCCCTACCCTATTCCTCCTCCCCTCCCTCTCTCCCCACCCCTTCTACCCTCTCCTCTCCCCTTCTGCCCTCTTCATTCATCCACTCTCCACCCCCTCCCACGCTCTCCCCCTTTGCCCCCTCTCCTCTCCCCTGCCCCTCCCCCTCCCTTCCACAGAACACACTTCCTCAGACTCACTTCTGCTCACTCCAGTTTCGTTGTGAGAGCTCGGGCCCCTGCGGAGTTTATCGATTTGGGTGGACGTCCTGCAGCCCTTCAGCATTGAATAATAATGGTGATGAGCAATAAATCAGAATACTTTACTCTGGTGTAGAACTTTCTGACCATTTATTCACTTCTGGGGTCTCGACTTTACAAAAGTGTCCCCACCCAGCTGCCTCTTTCATTGGTGGGGTGACTCCCTCGCCCTGGATCCACTGTGGGGAAGGGGCTCCCGTTGTGCTGTTGCAGAGGGAGTTTGAGGAGTCAGACCCATCGATGATTCTATATTTCCAGAAAGGATGGTGGACCTCTTTTTGCTGGAGTTTACAGAATGTGGGGGGAGGGGGGTGGAGGTTGCTGGGAGGGTCACATTGAAACCTGCTTCCTCTAATATTTCGTGTGGCTTTGCTGGACCGTTTGAAAGTGAATACAAATATAATTTCAGACCACTTGTATCACGTCGAAATTTGGGAAAACAGGGAATTAACTTTCATTGCGGGAATCAATTTGAGGAAACTATGGGAGAGGAGGTTAGTTCACCAGTGGAGCAAGTAAATAGACAGTGTGTGAGGGAGGAAAGGCAGGTGATGGAGAAGGGATGCGCTCAGCCCGAAGATGTAGGGGAGAAGAAAGAAAAGGATAATAAATTTGAATGCATTGTTAGGGATGAAAAGAGAGGAGGAGGTGGAGAGTATCTTAAATGTATCTATTTTAATGCTAGGAGCATTGTAAGAAAGGTGGATGAGCTTAAAGCGTGGATTGATACCTGGAATTATGATGTTGTAGCTATTAGTGAAACATGGTTGCAGGAAGGGTGTGATTGGCAACTAAATATTCCTGGATTTAGTTGCTTCAGGTGTGATAGAGTAGGAGGGGCCAGAGGAGGGGGTGTTGCATTGCTTGTCCGAGAAAATTTTATGGCGGTGCTTTGGAAGGATAGATTAGAGAGCTCCTCTAGGGAGACTATTTGGGTGGAATTGAGGAATGGGAAAGGTGTAGTAACACTGATAGGAGTGTATTATAGGCCACCTAATGGGGCGCGTGAGTTGGAAGAGCAAATGTGTAAGGAGATAGCAGATATTTGTAGTAAACACAAGGTGGTGATTGTGAGAGATTTTAATTTTCCACACGTAGACTGGGAAGCTCATTCTGTAAAAGGGCTGGATGGTTCCGAGTTTGTGAAATGTGTGCAGGATAGTTTTTTGCAACAATACATAGAAGTACCGACTAGAGTTGGGGCAGTGTTGGATCTCTTGTTAGGGAATGCGATAGGTCAGCTGACAGATGTATGTGTTGGGGAGCACTTCGGGTCCAGTGATCACAATAGCATTAGCTTCAATATAATTATGGAGAAGGACAGGACAGGACCTAGAGTTGAGATTTTGGATTGGAGAAAGGTTAACTTTGAGGAGATGCGAAGGGATTTAGAGAGAGTGGATTGGGTCAAGTTGTTTTATGGGAAGGATGTAATAGAGAAATGGAGTTCATTTAAGGGTGAAATTATGAGGGTACAGAATCTTTATGTTCCTGTTAGGTTGAAAGGAAAGGTTAAAGGTTTGAAAGCACCATGGTTTTCAAGGGATATTAGAAATTTGGTTTTGAAAAAGAGGGATGTCTACAATAGATATAGGCAGCATGGAGTAAAGGAATTGCTCGAGGAATATAAAAAAATGTAAAAGAAATCTTAAGAAATAGATTAGAAAAGCTAAAAGAAGATACGAGGTTGGTTTGGCAAATAAGGTGAAAGTAAATCCGAAAGGTTTCTACAGTTATATTAAAAGCAAGAGGATAGTGAGGGATAAAATTGGCTCCTTAGAGAATCAGAGTGGTCAGCTATGTGTGGAGCCGAGGGAGATGGGAGAGATTTTGAACGATTTCTTCTCTTCGGTATTCACTAAGGAGAAGGATATTGAATTGTGTAAGGTGTGGGAAACAAGTAAGAAAGTTATGGAACCTATGACAATTAAAGAGGTGGAAGTACTGGCGCTTTTAAGAAATTTAAAAGTGGATAAATCTCCGGATCCTGACAGGATATTCCCCAGGACCTTGAGGGAAGTTTGTGTAGAAATAGCAGGAGCTCTGACGGAGATCTTTAAGATGTCATTAGAAACGGGGATTGTGCCGGAGGATTGGCGTATTGCTCATGTGGTTCCATTGTTTAAAAAGGGTTCTAGAAGAAAGCCTAGCAATTATAGACCTGTCAGTTTGACATCAGTGGTGGGTAAATTAATGGAAAGTATTCTTAGAGATAGTATTAATAATTATCTGGATAGACAGGATCTGATTAGGAGTAGCCAGCATGGATTTGTGCGTGGAAGGTCATGTTTGACAAACCTTATTGAATTTTTTGAAGAAGTTACGAGGAATGTTGACGAGGGTAAGGCAGTGGATGTAGTCTATATGGACTTCATCAAAGCCTTTGACAAAGTTCCACATGGAAGGTTAGTTAAGAAGGTTCAGTCGTTAGGTATTAATGCTGGAGCAATAAAATTGATTCAACAGTGGCTAGATGGGAGATGCCAGAGAGTAGTGGTGGATAATTGTTTATCGGGATGGAGGCCGGTGATTAGCGGGGTGCCTCAGGGATCTGTTTTGGGCCCAATGTTGTTTGTAATATACATAAATGATCCGGATGATGGGGTGGTAAATTGGATTAGTAAGTATGCCGATGATACTAAGGTAGGTGGTGTTGTGGATAATGAGGTGGGTTTTCAAAGCTTGCAGGGAGATTTATGCCGGTTAGAAGAATGGGCTGAACGTTGGCAGATGGAGTTTAATGCTGAGAAGTGTGAAGTTCTACATTTTGGCAGGAATAATCCAAATAGAACATACAGGGTAAATGGTAGGGCATTGAAGAATGCAGTGGAACAGAGAGATCTAGGAATAACAGTGCATAGTTCCCTGAAGGTGGAGTCTCATGTAGATAGGGTGGTGAAGAAGGCTTTTGGAACGCTGGCCTTTATAAATCAAAGCATTGAGTACAGAAGTTGGGATGTAATGTTAAAATTGTACAAGGCATTGATAAGGCCAAATTTGGAATATTGTGTACAGTTCTGGTCACTGAATTATAGGAAAGATATCAATAAATTAGAGAGAGTGCAGAGACGATTTACTAGGATGTTACCTGGGTTTCAGCACTTAAGTTACAGAGAAAGGTTGAACAAGTTAGGTCTCTATTCATTGGAGCGTAGAAGGTTGGGGGGGGGGATTTGATCGAGGTATTTAAAATTTTGAGAGGGATAGATAGAGTTGACGTGAATAGGCTGTTTCCACTGAGAGTAGGGGAGATTCAAACGAGAGGACATGATTTGAGAGTTGGGGGCAGAAGTTTAAGGGAAACACGAGGGGGTATTTCTTTACTCAGAGTGATAGCTGTGTGGAATGAGCTTCCTGTAGAAGTAGTAGAGGCCAGTTCAGTTGTGTCATTTAAGGTAAAATTGGATAGGTATATGGACAGGAAAGGAGTGGAGGGTTATGGGCTGAGTGCGGGTAGGTGGGACTAGGTGAGATTAAGAGTTCGGCACGGACTAGGAGGGCCGAGATGGCCTGTTTCCGTGCTGTGATTGTTATATGGTTATTGAATATAATGTGTGTAATTGCATAACGGTGTTGATCAACAAAGCTAAAAATATCTTGTTGATGATTTTCATTTGTGTTCCGTGTCTGAGGCTTCTCGCTGAAGTTTCCAACAACAATCAGCCAGCATTGATGGATTCCTGTTGCCCTGATACCACAATGTCCCCCTCCCATGTATAAACAGCAACAAGGCAGTGACCCCCCCCCCCAGCAGCCAAAAAGCATCGGCACCCTCCACCGAGTGCTCAAGCAAGGCATCAAAAGAGACATGGGCTTGCAGTACCCCAAAGACTACTGGTTCACCCGGGATTCGACACTCCACAGGCTCTCTCTCTCTCTCTGATAAGGGAAAAAGGGGTGACCCCGTTTTACAGCGACAGGGGCGAGGTAACAAACAATTCACCGATTCATGGTGTTAAAATTGAGCTGAAAAGGGAACATGGAATTGCTCGGTGGAGATCAAAGTGGAAACAAAAGTTTGCAGCCTCACACAGAGCTCCTGGTGCGGCCTCCAGTATATCGGGGAGACCCGACGCAGACTGGGAACTGCTTCGCCGAGCCCCTAGGCTCCGTCTGCCAGAAAAAGCCGGATCTCCCAGCGGCCGCCCGTTTGAATCCCACTTCCCATTCCCAGTCTGTCTGGACTCCTCACCCGTCGGGATGAGCTCACACTCAGGTGGGAGAAGCAACGCCACATATTCCGTCTGGGAGTCGATGTCTCGAACTTCCAGTAACTGCTCCATTCCCCATTCCTGTTTCCCTCCCTCCCCTTATCTCTTTACCTGCCGATTCTCCCCCTCTCTCTCCCGTGGCTCTCTGTCCTCTTCTATCAGACTTCTATCAGACTGCCCCTTCCCCAGCCCTGTACCTCTGTCACCGATCAACTCCCCAGCTCCGGAATGTGGCCAGAACCAGGGAGACGGTGACTGACTGTGCGGTGGCTGGGTCTATCAGAGAACGGCCGGAGTCGGACAGAGGACTGATGGACGAGTTTGTGGAGGGGTGGGGGAGAATTCTCCCACTCCGGAATGTGGCCAGAACCAGGGAGACGGTGACTGACTGTGCGGTGGCTGGGTCTATCAGAGAACGGCCGGAGTCGGACAGAGGACTGATGGACGAGTTTGTGGAGGGGTGGGGGAGAATTCTCCCACTCCGGAATGTGGCCAGAACCAGGGAGACGGTGACTGACTGTGCGGTGGCTGGGTCTATCAGAGATCGGCCGGAGTCGGACAGAGGACTGATGGACGAGTTTGTGGAGGGGTGGGGGAGAATTCCGGAATGTGGCCAGAACCAGGGAGACGGTGACTGACTGTGCGGAGGTTGGGTCTATCAGAGATCGGCCGGAGTCGGACAGAGGACTGATGGATGAGTTTGTGGAGGGGTGGGGGAGAATTCTCCCACTCCGGAATGTGGCCAGAACCAGGGAGACGGTGACTGACTGTGCGGTGGCTGGGTCTATCAGAGATCGGCCGGAGTCGGACAGAGGACT